>NW_025422983.1:0-102107 GCF_020497125.1 Mauremys mutica
CATTTTCTGATGTAACCAAACACTTTGTATTCTAAATTGAACAAAACAAGTATCTGCATCTCAATCCAACATTTCCGCTTGATATCAAATCAGACCATCTCATGAAAATATTAAACACAACAATTCTGGCTACGAAAAAAAACACAACAAGACAGAACATAGAACACACAACATAATTTTTTACTGTGCCAGTAAATCAAGGTACGTTGAATGCTGTGCAGCTGGCATTAGTTTTCTTTGATTATCTGAAAGACAAAAACAGAGGTCCACCCCGTCTGGGCAATTAAATACTTAAAATATACAAATACTCCTGTTGATTCTAGGCAAAACAGAGGAATTACCCCATAGTTTCTCGTATGTGTTTCTTAGACAGCCTTGGTTTCAGAGGCCTTTACTTTATCAGTTAGTTAATTTGTATTAACATAGATGCCTTCTGGCTTGCTTTTTATTTTCAACTCCTGCTTTTAAACACTGAAAGAAAACATCACCACTTATAGTGCCTGTAGAGCCTAATAAAATTCTCATTACATAGCACTGTATACATTCTTCAACTGATTTAACAAAATTGTTCATAGCCAAATGATTGCAATCTAATAAGTTCTTTGCCTGAATTTATTTACAAACATTTCATAGACACCAAAAACTGTTCTCTTAAAAATCACTAGCTTTTCCCTTCCAACAGCCACTTTTATCAACTCAAATCACCATTCCAAATATCCTCTTGAGTATTTGAAATCCTCATGCTTATATTCACTTACTCCTTCTTTCCACTACACCCTCAAAAGTTTCCAACCTGTTTTCCAAATCTCTTTGTCTGTTGCCTTCCCGCCTGGGCCCGATCCTTTTTTCCTCACTGAATCGTCCCGTCCATGGACACGAGCTTGTTCCACAACCAGTTCTTCGCTAGGAGGGTGGGCTACTCAACTAGCCCCCACCCTTCTGGTCTTGTCCCCAAAACATTTCTACTCACAAGACTACCTGAGTCCTCCCTAGTAAGGCTTGCCACCTGGGCAAAAAATACATGGCCATTCACTTAACACATAATCCAGACCCCTTTGGGGGTCTACCCAGAGACCCACCCATTTGTCTGCTGACACTTAAACAGAAAAAAAATTACACAGAAAGCAGAGAAAATTACAGTCTAAGCCAAATTTTTCTACTTCTATTATATTGTCCGCTACGCGGGGGCGGGACTGTAAAAATCTCAGGACAACCTCAGAGCTTCATCGCACACATGGCTTCCACCCTGAGGAATTACGAACGAGAAGTTCAGTTCCGCTCACTCACCTAACGCCCAAATGAACAGAGCAGAAAAACATCAGTAACCGGTTAAACAAAACAGAGCCAAAGCTAAATAGTGTTTCCTTATTCTATTAGAGCTCACCTTTAATCATGCAACCAACAATACCAAACAAAGCAAACACAAAATAACAAGGGTAAACAGAGAGATGGTGTAAATTCTGCAGGGCCCCCCCATTATTAATTGCACACCAAACTGTGACAAATTCCTGTTACTAATTTATCCCTCATGTCAGGTGATCAGACTGACAGAGCATACAATCAAATTTTAAAGCTTCATTAAAATAATAAAACAACAATGGAGAGTATTGGGAATGCTCCCACCTCACACAGGAAAACATGAATGCCCCAAGCCTTAAACCACTTCAATACTCACACATGTCTCACTGGGAAGTTAAGCTTTGCAAATATAATTCCAATTCTGTAACTTGTACAGCCTTTGCACTTAGCATAGTCCGCACTGATTCATGACCTTGAAGACAAAACAACTTCTCCTTTATCTCAGGGCTAAGCCGAATTTCAAATTAACCCATTCCTAGACAAATTGCTCACACTGTGTCAGAGGCTTTTCTCTGTGATTAAAGCTCCACTGAGATATATGATCTTATCTAGATTGAAGGTACCTTCTAATGGGCATTGTTTAAATGAATTTTTCACGCATGTACAGATTCCAATCATTTAAATACCTGCAGATTTTAGAACCATAATGTACGTACATGTAATATGCTGGGGTACCCTTAGGGGGTGAGGTGGAATATTTAGACAGTCCCTTACCCATTTTCCACTCACACAGGAGAAACTCACAAGGAAAGGGGAGGGAAGATGGGTTCACACACTCCTAGACCCAGGCAGCTTCCTCGCCGGACAATGCCTGGCCGAGTCAGCCCACTGTGGGTCGGATCTCCTAAAGATCCACTAGTTACCGGGCTAGCCCGGTAACAGCCACTCACACTGGTGTACACACACACACACCAAGGCCTCTTTTTCTTCCTTTTCTTTTTTCTTTTTAACCCTTTTTTTTTTTTTTTTTTTTAACCTTTTTATCTCTTTTTTTTTATTTTAACCATGATGCATCTTTACCTGGTCCGGACCAATACCATGAGGCGGTATGACAACCCCTCTTGAGGCGGTAAAAACCCCTCAGCACCGGTGCATTCTAATGCATTTACCTATGCATTACCTTATGCATTTACCTATGCATTTACCTTGGCCAACTCAGCAGTTCCCAGTACTGCTATAAACTAACCTTATTGGGGCCTCTCCCCAATACCACTTTGCATCTGATCCTGCTGCACAGTCAATAAGTTCAGATGGCGTGAGCCCAACAGAGACAGACGTCCTCACGGAAAGTCCTCCTCCGATACCCCAATAGAGATTTCAAAAGGTCTCATACCTCTCATGTGGCGCCATGGGGTTCGAAGGGGAATGATCCGTAGTAGCCGTCTGTGGGTCCGTGGGCGTTGCCATCCCGGACGAGCCCCCAAATTGTCGAAGAAAAACTCAGTTCTCGCTTTTCGTTTGGGTGCAGCAAAACCAAATACTTTATTATTTCTCCAGTAATTACCATGGAGGGAGAGAGTGCCATAGGACACAGGGTCACCCCAGTCCTGGACAGGTCTCTCAACTGGTAAACAATCACAGCAAGCCTTTATACCTTTTACAGACAATTTCTAACAATAATACAGACAGTAAAAAGCAACAAATACATTTTGTTTATACATAAGCTTCTCTGCTATCTCACTAGAAAAACAAGACTGCAAGACTGCATATTGCAAGGTCGTAATAACTTTCACACAATTCCCTCTGTCTTACATTATCTTGCTTCCTCACGTCACCAGGGTCACAGTTAACCTAACTCATGCTAACTAACATTCATTAAGATCTCTTTAAAACCTTGTTAATTATTTACTGGCTTCCACAATAATGATCTGCTCCTACCTAGCTCAACACACTCACTCTTCCCCAAGACACACACACTGTCTCTCCCCCCACACACACACACAGTCTCCACACTGCAGTTGAAAAGCAGCTGGCAATCTAGTAGGATGCCCATGGAACAAGGGGAGAGAGAAACCTGCATCGCTGAAAGTGCAGCCATGGAAACACCACACAGCAGCCTTGCCTAGCAGGGGCAGGGGGGCGAGAAGTGACATCATCCGAGCTCCCTGCATCCAGGTCACGTTCCTCAGCCGGGCTGCGTCAGGGGAGGACAGAGAGCAGCAGCTTCTGATGCTCCCCTCACAGCCCAGCCCAGGTGGGGAAAGTGACCAGGACGCATGGAGCACATAGTGTTGCTCCTCGCTCCCCCCACCCTCTGTGGGGCCACGGAGGAGCATTGGGGCAGGGGAGAGCAGTGAGCACCTTTGCACGGCCACACGGTGCCCTTTGACCCCCTGGAGCCCTTGGCGGCTGCCGGGGGCCCCACCCCTAAGGCCGGCCGGGCTCCCCAGCACGAACAGCAGAGACACAGGGAGACTGGCCACCCACTGAGCAGAGGTAGCCTGGGCGGCTCGTAATGGAGGCTCGGGGGGGCTCAGCCTCCCCAAACCTTGCGTTGCCAAGGGGACAGTGGGGCCCATGACTAGGGGCCCTGGCCAAATTGGGCCCCCCTGGAAAAGTCTCCCCCATGTCAGCGCCAGGGCTGGAGGAGCTCCCACTCCCTGCTACGGCCCGGGGGCTGCAGCAGGGGCACAGAGCTTCTCTGGTCTCGGGGCTGCAGCGGGGCAGGGGTAAAGGAGTGACCGGGTGGGGCCAGTGGGGGAAGGGGTGGCACAGCGGTGACAGTGGGTGGGGCCGTGGGTGGAAGGTGTGGAAGGGGGCAGAGCCACACACAGAAGTGGGGGGGGGCAGGGTTCCGGTGCTGGGGCCCCCGCACTTGTTCTCCCTTTCCCTGGGCTTTGGCATCACTAGCCCCTGCTTAGCGAGTAGGGGTCAGTGGTCCCCAAAATGTGGGGCGTGACTCCTAGGGGGACACAGAGGAAGATTGATGGGGGCACCTCAGGGCCTGAGCCAGCCCCCAGGGAGGGCAGGGAGGGAGCCCCACTCAGCCCCACTCTGTCCCAGCTCTTCCCCAACCCCACCCTCAGCCTGGGTCCCTGGCTCCCAGCCCGGCCTCGACCCCCTTACCCCTGTCCGCACCCCCGTCCCCAGCAAGCAACGGCCCCACTCCCAGCCCCGGTTCTCGACCGCGGCTTCCGAGGGGCCACAGCCATGGGTACGAGGGCGCAGTGTGAAATGTTTGGGGACCACTGGGTTAGGGTGACGTCCTCAATCACTTCTCTGCAGTCCAATGAAAGCGATTCCTCCCCCACCCACCCCTCCGTCAGGACGGCCTAGGTACGTTCTGCTGCCCTTCACTCGTACAGGGAGGAGAATAACATTTCATTCCACTCAATCCTAAAGTGATTTGTAACCCACCACCATCCCAAACTGGTCATTTTGGGGAAGCGGCCCCGTCATGCTGCATAGCTAGGCAGAGTAGGGGTGTCTATGCAAACACGGCCTGTTCCTGAAGTCTTCCCCCAGCTCCTCACTAGATGTGAGGGGGGAGCTCATTCAGACCCTGCTTACGCTTAGTATTTAAAAACTCCTTAGTGTCCCTATCTCTGCCGGCCTTAGATTTCTCCTCCTGTCCCTGTTTTAGCAGCTCAGATGAGGTGGCCAAGTGGTTAAGGTGATGGACTACTAATCCATTGTGCTCTGCATGCATGGGTTCAAATCCCATCCTCATTGGATGCATTTAGTCTTCACCCTCCTTTATAGACAACCACCTCCCCCCTTGGTACAATGACAGATCAAACAATGTTGCTTCTTGCAAACAAAAACCTTCTCAGAATCTCAGCTGCTCCCCCCCCTTGCTTCAAATAAAATGTCTAAATCCCAGATTTCTAAAAAAATTCTCTAGTCCTGCATTTCTTAGCTTTTATCTCAAAAGGGAACAGCCTCATAATCTCCCCCAAACACCCTGGGACCTCCCCAAATAATTAAAATACCCCCAACCTGAGCAAGGCCACAACAGTGAACCAGAGCTAGTGGCTAGGCCAAGCTGTTCTGAAGGAGACAACTCAACCATTTTCTCCCTGCTTCCCTTGGCAAAGTCTGACAGAAAACAAAATTCCCCAAACTGAAAATTTTCTGCTGAAAAACCACTACTAGTCTGTTTGGGGACTTTGGTTTGAATGTACTATTATTCTCTTCTGATTTCTGAATCAGTTTTGTCATCCAGGTGTATTTCCAGCTGTTGAGATGTGGGGGATAGAGGCCAACTCATGATGTCTCTACCCCCCCTTTCATAGTTTCTTCCAACTGGCTAGGAAGTACCTTTGCTAGGATGTGAGTCAAGCAGTGCCCATTGTCGCTGTGCTATCTCGGAGACGTCTGCATTGTACACGGTTCCTGGGATAGTGCTTGGCAGTGTGGATCCCTTTAATGGGCCAGCAGCGAGTCTGGCTCCTCCATTGTCACACCTGAAAGGCTGGTGGTGGGCATTTCCCAACCTCATCTCAGTAACACACACAGAGCAAAACTTCCCAGCCAATGCTACACACACAATCTCTCACAATATTAATGTTCAACAGACAAAAACTTTTGAAATGATACCTCACCAGGCAGACTTTGTACAAACTGTATCATCATTATATGAGAGCGGTGAATATGGGGCTTCCAGGGTGCTGCTTTGAGCACAGCGTGCCACCCCTGGGCTGACACTGCAGTGGAGACGGACCCTTAGAGTCCATCTCTCCTGGGATAAAGATGGCAGCACGGCTGGCCTGGACCATCTGACGTGGGCTCATGAAGCTAAAGCTGAGAGGCTAAAAACTGTGGGGCAGATATTTGTGTTCACACTGAAGCCTGGGTTTGGAAACCCTCACCCCTCGTGGGGGTCTCAGAGGTTGGGCTCAAGCCCATATGTCTGCCCTGTAATTTTATAGTCTTGCAGCCCAAGCCCCATAACCCTGAGTCAGCTGACCCAGGCTTTGCGACAGGTGCCCTGGGTGTTTTAATCACGGTGCAGACATAACATTAGGTTACGTCTCCAGTGCAATGAAACACCCACGACTGGCCCGTGTCACATTAATCAGGGTCATGCGGCTTGGGCTGTAACGTTGCAGTGTCCGTGTCTCGGCTCAGGCTCAGTCCCCTGCTCCAGGAGCCCAGAAGGTTGGGAGGGGGTTTAGCAAGTGGAAATGGTAAAACCGCAGGGGAGTATTACCCTGGACTCATGGCATTTCTCCATTGGTCTGTCTGCTCTGGGGCAGGGACAGAAACACGTCCTGCTGCTTTTGTTATTTCAAAGGGCGGTTTAGGATTTTCATTCTCAGACACAGTGCACAAAACAGGACTCAACCCTCGGCATAAACTAAATGAATCGCCCACAGATTCTTGCAGCCACAATGAGCATTTGGTGTGAGAGCTCAGACCTGCCCCTGTCCCAGAGGGAGGGGGTCATCCATGAGGGGACTGGACCACTGACCTATCAGCTCCTACCTCCCAAACTTTCAGTAACTCTATCATCAGTGCCTGTGAGTGTAATTTAAACTATAAGAAAAACCACACTAGGCTAGACCGAAGGTCCATCTAGATCTGAATCTTGTCTTCTGACAGTAGCCAATACCAGGTGCCCCAAAAGCAACTCAGTAAGGTACCACTGGAACTTGAACCCAGGATCTCCTGCATGCAAAACAGTGGTTTTACCCAGCTAAGCCCATGGTGCCTACAGCTGCTGAAGGGATCATGTCTGCACATACCTGACTCTCTGCCAACCTCCATCTGGGCCTGACAAGCTTTGCTGGTGTTTGGATTCAGTAAAGCAGAGGAGCAGGTGAAGTTTTACTTCCAAGGTTCTTTGGACAGGTCTACACTACAAAATTAGATCTGTCGAAGAAAAACTCAGTTCTCGCTTTTTGTTTGGGTGCAGCAAAATCAAATACTTTATTCTTTCTCTAGTAATCACAAGAGGGAGAGAGTGTCCTAGGAAACAGGGTTGCCCCTTGTCCCGGACAGGTCTCTCTCAATTAGTAAACAATCACAGCAAGCATTTATACCTTTGTTACAGACAATAGCTAGAAATCCTGGAGACAGTAAAAAAAAACATTTGCATTTGTTTATACATAAGCCTCTTCGTTATCTTATTTGTCTCACTACTAGAAAAAAACCAAGACTGCATATTGCAAGGTCGTAATGACTTTTCACACAGTTCACTCTGTTCCACATTATCTTGCTTCTACAAATCTCACATCATTAGGGTCACAGCTAGCCTAACTCATGCTAACTTAACTAACACACATTTAAGATCCCTTCAAATCCTTATTAAATATTTCCTGGCCTCCACAGATCGGTGTAACTACATTACTCAGGGGTGTAAAAAATTTACCTCCCTAAGCAATGCAGTTATATCAGCCTAACCCCGGTGCAGATAGCGCTGTGCCAACAGGAGGGCTTCTCCCATCAGCATAGCTTGGGGAGGGGCTTGGTTAGTGAAGATGAAGAGAATAGGTGGCCCATGGCTCTTGCATTTGGGGAGGCTGGGTGTGAGCGCTGGAAGCTCCCTAAAAGTGGGGGGCCCATTGGTGCCCAGACCATGGCACTGCCCCCCCACCCTTCTTCTCTCTCTGAGGCCCCACCTGTGCTCCCCCCTTGCTCCTGTTTGGCCACTTCCCACCCCCGCTCTTCCTCTTTGGCTGAGGACTGCTGAGCCACCTTTCGCTCGCTCCTCTCCTCCCACAAGGCCTTCCTGCCTCCTGCTCGTGCCTCTCCACCCCCTACCACAAGGTCTGCCCACCAGCCGCCACCGCTCTGACCCATCCCTGCAACCCACCCTGCCCACCACCCACACCTCTCTGCCCCTCCCCTGAGACCTGCCCTGCCCTCTGCCCCCACCTCTCTGCCCCCTCCTCTGAGACCCGCCTTGCCCACCGCCCCCACCTCTCTGCCCTTACCCTAAAACCCGCCTTGCCCACCCCCCGACCTCTCTGCCCCTCCCCTGAGACCCTCCCTGTCCACGTCTTTCTTCGGTCATCTGTTATTCCATGAAACATCAAGAATGGAATAAAAAGCTGAGTTTACTCCAGGGTGAGGAAAGAAAGGAGTCACCAACCCCCTGGCCTTGCTGCTTTAGTTAAAGTGTTTTAATTAAACCGCGGTTGCGTGTCTACACTATGCCCCTTGTGTCACCAGAGCACATCCACGCTAGCCTCTCTTGGATCGCCACAGAGAGCAGTGCACTCTGGGTAGCTATCCCACTGTGCAACTGGTGCAGGGTGATTTGAGAAGGGTTTGCAATATCTCACAGGACGGTACAGGATCACATAATACAGGTTTCTCCATCCCATTGTTCCATGGGCATCCTACTGGATTGCGAGCTGCTTTTCAACTGCAGTGTGGAGACTGTGTGTGGGGAGAGACAGTGTGTGTGTTAGGGAACAGTGAGTGTGTTGAGGTAGGTAGGAGCAGATCATTATTATCCCTACTTGAAAGAGAGAGAAGCTAAGTCTGAGAAAGGAGAATTGACTTGTCTGAGGTCACACACCCAGTCAGTGGCAGAGTTGGGAATAGGACCCAAGAGCTCTGATTTTCAAACTAACCATCGGATCTTGAATTTCAGACATTGAATGACCTTAATAAAATGATCTCAGATGAGCTCCAGACCAACAACAGTGCACAGTAATTATTCAGCAAGTATTTGAGGAGAACTGCAATGTCAGAGAGAATCATGAACTGCTCAGAGACCATTAATGCAGAGAAGCAGCAAAATTTATCAAACATCGAACTGGTTCTGACTTATTTCCTTGGTCTTAAAAGAGACCAACAAGGACCTGAGTCTCCTCCCTGTCAATAACCCCCTGCTCAGCCAATCAGGGTAGAGACTGAGGACGGGAGGCTGAGGGTTCTCACCAGAGAGCCCAAAGGATGGACCAGGTTACTGGTGGGGATCACTGCCCGAGCACTATTTCAGCCCCCCAGTTTTGGGTGGACCTCCCACAGTGGGAGCTACAGAGCACTTCCCCAAAACACACACACACACACACACACACCCCTCCTGGTGTTGGGAGGGGAACAGGAGAAAGGACAAAAGAAGCAAAAGACAAAGAGAAAGGAGGGAGGAAAAGATGAAAAAAAAGGACAAACCCCAATGTCCCCAGTGATTCTAAGGGACAGAATCCCAGGTGCACAATAAAATTCTGTCTCCTTAAGCTCGTGTTTTCCATGCCTAGAATTCAACTCTCACTATATGGATCAGACTAAACAGGTTTGAAACCTCCAGGAGGCTCGTACCTTCTAAACAGGGACGGCTGTTTTCTTGTAAAATCACTAAGAGGAAAGAAGAAAACTCGAAAGAGGTTCCTCCTGGCGCTCACGTCCATGAACCCGAATACTCCCTCAGTCCTCAAAGAGAGACCTGGAGAAGGAGACTTGCTGCAGCAAAGCCACAGGCGTCTCGGAGGTTTCCCTGGACCCTCGCCCCATCCTGCCTGGCTGATGTCAGCATCTCTCTGTGAGGTCACCACCTCCCCACCACCTTTGATCAATAGTCTGAGGTCCTGCCAAAGGCCTTTGTGATGTCACTGCCACACCCCTCCCTTGCTGTGCCAATGTCCTGCCCCTGGCCAGGCACTTTGGAGGTTTGAGCTACTCCCTGGGGATCACCCCACTCAAGGAGCGTTCGTTCTAGGCAGCAAGCCGGCTAGACAGGGAAACATCAGATGCTGCTCCCAATGCTACACTCAGTTTTTCAGAAATTAGTCGACTTTATGGCCAGAAGAGACCATTAGAGCATCTAATCTGACCCCCTGCATATCACAGGCCTCCTGTATGACACAAGAGCTACTTTTGGGGCAAACACATTCCAGACAGGCATCTAGTCTTCATGAAATGACATCAAGAGATGGAGAATCCACCACTTTCCTTGGTAACTTCTTCCTGTGATGAGTCATCCTCGCTGTTGAATATTTGTGCCTTTGTTGTAATATGAATTTGTCTCTTTTCATCTTCCAGCCATTGGGTCTTGTTATGCTTTTCTCTGCTAGATTAAAGAGCCCTTTAATATCCAATCTTTTCTCTCCATTAATGCACTTCAATGAAGTCACCTTTCAATCTTCTTTTGATCAGCTAAACAGGTTGAGCTCTTTCAATAGCTCCCTGGAAGGCATTTTTCTTCAGCCTTCAGAACATTTGGTGGCTTTTTGCTGCCCCAGCTCCAATTTCACAACATCTTTTTCACATGAGGACACCAAAAATGGAGGCTATTCCAGTATCAGTCTCACTGATGCCGTGTCACCTCTTGTAATGTTATTGACATAATCTGTAACTGTATAGATCACTGCTGCGACCACGGTTCTATATTTGCAGCCAATATTGTCGAAAGGTTGTCGTGTAAGGGGTCTATGGAGAGGTTCTGATTGGCTGATTATAATGATGCTATCTCTAGACGTGTATCATTTTTGTAGTTGACGTTACGAATATTGGCTCTATGCTGCCCGTATTTCAAACTTGTGCTCTGCTTCCAGGGAACACCCCAGCCAGACAAGTTGGTGTCAGTTCTGCCTAGAACGAACGCTCCTTGAGTGGGGTGATCCACCTGGAGTAGCTCAAACCTCCAAAGTGCCTGGCCAGGGGCAGGACATTGGCACAGCAAGGGAGGGGTGTGGCAGTGACATCACAAAGGCCTTTTGCAGGACCTCAGACTATTGGTCCAAGGTGGTGGGGAGGTGGTGACCTCACAGAGAGATGCTGACATCAGCCAGGCAGGACAAGGGCGAGGGGCCAGGGAAACCTCAGAGACCCCTGTGGCTTTGCTCCAGCAAGTCTCCTTCTCCAGGTCTCTCTTTGAGGACTGAGAGAGTATTCGGGTTCACGGACGTGAGCGCCACGAGGAACCTCTTTCGAGTTTTCTCCTTCCCTTTTAGTGATTTTACTAGAAAACAGCTGTCCCTGTTTAGAAGGTAAGAGCCTCCTGGAGGTTTGAAACCTGTTCAGTCTGATCCATCTGGTGAGAGTTGAATTCTAGGCATGGAAAACACAAGCTTAAGGAGGCTGAATTTTATTCTGAATTGTATTTGATCCCCACCAGTGAGCTGGGCCATCCTTTGGGCTCTCTGGTGAGAACCCTCAGCCTCCCATCCTCAGTCTCTACCCTGATTGGCTGAGCAGGGGGTTATTGACAGGGAGGAGAGTCAGGTCCTTGTTGGTCTCTTTTAAGACCAAGGAAATAAGTCAGAACCAGTTCTATGTTTGATGAATTTTGCTGCTTCTCTATATTAATGGTCTCTGAGCAGTTCATGATTCTCTCTAACATTGCAGTTCTCCTCAAATACTTGCTGAATAATTCCTGTGCACTGTTGTTGGTCTGGAGCTCATCTGAGAGCACTTTATTCAGGTTATTCAATGTCTGAAATTCAAGATCCGATGGTTAGTTTGAAAATCAGAGGTCTTGGGTCCTATTCCCAACTCTGCCACTGACTGGCTGTGTGACCTCAGACAAGTCAATTCTTCTTTCTCACATGTAGCTTCTCCCTCTTTCAATGAGAGATAATAATGATCCGCTCCTACCTACCTCACGGTAGGTGGAGGATGGGGATCCATTGGAGAGTGTCACTAGGAGTAGTGCATAATATGAGGTGTCCTATCACATTTACTCAGAGCAGATTATGACATAATAGAATAGCTGAAATACTCTATTTGATTTGGTTATTTTTAATTTTGAAATTGTTAAGAGCAGCAATGACTTAGCTCAGACTGAAGCATCTTATCTAATGTTTGAGATCGAAGTGTCTCCTCTTTGTGTGTGATGAGACAATTTAATGTACTGTGACAAACAGGAGATGCTTTTGTTTTCCAACAAAATATTTTTGCAAAGAACTTTCATCCCACTTGTTATGATTTCGAGAAACAAACTGGTTTAGTCTGAATGGGATTTTCTGACAAACGGTTTCAATGAAATTTCCCCACCATCTCGATTCCTGGGCTCCGTCCCTGCCTCTGGGGGTTTGCTGTTTGTTAGAACAGGAGTAAGGACTGGTGGCTTCTCTTTCTGGCTCTGCCACTGCCTTGCTGACCCTTGGGTAGGTCACTTCCCTTCTCTATGCCTCAGGCTCCTCCCCATCTGTCCAATGGGAACAGGGACAATTCTCGAGCTCTGGGCAGTCGTGAGCCTGAGTGAGAGAAGGGGCGTTAAAGCCCTCTGTGAAGGAGAAAGGGGAGTTTCTTGGTGTTTGCACCAAGGAATTCTAAAGTTTGCTAAAATGTCTAGTCTATGGAAACAAGAAATGGTTGGGGCCAAACTTTTTAACCACTGCTTTTTTTTTAAAGCCCATTCAGGGATGTGAGTCCCTGTCTTTTAGGTACCTGGGGTTCTTTGCCAGCAGGAGAGAAGAGGTTCCTGCCTCCATTTTTGTGGCATTAACAAACCATGTGTTGTGCCCCAGTTCTTGTCTGAGATCCCTGAAAATGAACATCTTCCCATCCATGAACAAGACAGGACCTATCTTTCAAAGGGGAACAAAGAGACCCCTGGGACTTACAGACTAGCTAGCCTCACTTCCATAGCTAGAGAGATACTGGAATATATTCTTAAACAATCAGTTTTCCAGCAGCACCTACAAGATAATTTGGTTCTTAGGACGAGGGAGCATGGATTTGTCAAGAACAAATCATTCCAAACCAATCCTCTTTCCTTCTTTGGCAGGGTTCCGGGCCTAGTGGAGGTGGGTAAACAGTAGATGGGATCTATCTCGGGGTTACTAAGGCTTTTGACACAGTCCCGCAGGACATTCTCACAAGCAAACGAGGGAAATGCGGTCTAGATGCAATCAGTGTCATGTGGGTGCAGAGCTGGTTGAAAGCCCAGACTCCAAGGGCCCTTCTCCAGGTTTGGCTGTCCAACGGAGAGGGGGCACCTAGTGGGTCCGGCAGGGATCAGTCCGGGGTCCGGTACTATTCAATAGTTTCATGAATGATTTGGAAGATGGAGTGGAGAGCCTGCTTCCAAAATGTGCAACTGACACCAAGCACTTTGGAGCTCAGGACTGGAATTCAAAACGCCCGTAACAAATTGGAGACTTGGTCTTCTTGAGCCAAACCCCATGGCTGGGCCCCTCTCTCTAGACTGGGCTGAAGTGAAATCCCAGAGCCAGACACTCCTCCTCCTGGGCAGTGCGCTCCGACCTTGAATGGTCAGATGCTGCTTAGCTCTGTCAGAGCAGCTGTGGCTGGGGGATTCTCCCAGCACTTTCCAATAGCGGGAAGGTACGAAATCCCCATTTGACAGCTGGGGACGGAGCCCTAGAGGGGAGGGGGGGAGCAACTTGCCCAGAGTCCCCCAGGAAAAGGAAAACAACCAGCAGTGGAACCAATAGGAAACCCAGCAATGGAACCCAGGAGTCCTGGGAGTGTGCTAGGGTGACCAGATGTCCCAATTTTGGGGTCTTTTTCTTATCTAGGATCCTATTACCCCCCACTCCCTGTCCCGATTTTTCACACTCGCTGTCTGGTCACCTTAGGGTGTAACCATGTGGGGTCCCAGCTGCTCCGTGCCCCCCTCATTGAAGCAGGTGTGCAGGGTTACTGCCCTGGGAAGTGCAGGGCACCAGTGGCCATGGGGCTGGCTGCAGGCAGGGCAGGAGCTGGCTGGAGGTAAGGTCTGACTGCAGGCAAGGGGTGCGGGGCTGGCTGGAGACAGGGGTGTGCGGGACTGGCTGGCTTCAGGCAGGGGTGAGTGGCAGGGGGTGTGGCAGGAGTTGGCTGGAGACAGGGCAGGGGGTGTGGAAGGGGCTGGCTGTGGGCAGGGGGTGTAGAGCTGGCTGCAGACAGGGCAGGGAGGATGTGGCTGGTGCGGGCAGGGCAGAGGGTGCAGGGCTGCAGGCAGGGCGTGGGGTGCGGGGCTGGCCGCAGACAGGGGCTGGCTGGAGGCAGGGTGTGGGGTGCGGGGCTGGCTGCAGACGGGCTGGCTGCGGGCAGGGCAGGGGGTGCGGGGCTGGCTGCAGATGGGCTGGCTGCGGGCAGGGCAGGGGGTCCGGGGCTGGCTGCAGATGGGGGCTGGCTGCGGGCAGGGCAGGAGGTGCGGGGCTGGCCGCAGACAGGGGCTGGCTGCGGGCAGGGCAGGGGGTGCGGGGCTGGCTGCAGGCAGGGCAGGGGGGTGCAGCAGGGGTTGGCTGGAGCCGGGGCATGCGCGGCTGGCTGGAGATGGGCTGGTGCGGGCAGGGCAGGGGGTACAGGGCTGACCGCAGACAGGGTCTAGCTGCGGGCAGGGCGTGGGGTGCGGGGCTGGCTGCAGGCAGGGGCTGGCTGCGGGCAGGGCAGGGGGTGCGGGGCTGGCCGCAGACAGGGGCTGGCTGCGGGCAGGGCAGGGGGTGCGGGGCTGGCTGCAGGCAGGGCAGGGGGGTGCAGCAGGGGTTGGCTGGAGCCGGGGCATGCGCGGCTGGCTGGAGACAGGTGCTGGTGCGGGCAGGGCAGGGGGTACAGGGCTGACCGCAGACAGGGTCTGGCTGCGGGCAGGGCATGGGGTGCGGGGCTGGCTGCAGACAGGGGCTGGCTGCAGGCAGGGCAGGGGGTGCGGGGCTAGCTGCAGACAGGGGCTGGCTGCGGGCAGGGCAGGGGGTGTGGGGCTGGCCAGAGGCAGGGGCTGGCTGCGGGCAGGGCAGGGGGTGCGGGGCTGGCAGCAGACGGGGCTGGCAGCGGGCAGGGCAGGGGGTGCGGGGCTGGCTGCAGGCAGGGCAGGGGGTGCAGGGCTGGCCGCAGACAGGGGCTGGCTGCAGGCAGGGCATGGGGTGCGGGGCTGGCTGCAGGCAGGGGCTGGCTGTGGGCAGGGCAGGGTTGCAGAGCTGGCTGCGGGCAGGGCAGGGGGTGCGGGGCTGGCTGGAGGCAGGGCAGGGGGGTTCAGCAGGGGCTGGCTGGAGCCAGGGCGTGCGGGGCTGGCTGGAGACAGGGGCTGGCTGCAGGGAGGGCAGGGGGTGGAGGGCTGCTGAAAATGTACTGAGCGGTATTTTAAGGTGAAGATAACACCATGGTTACCAGGTGACTGGCACATCCTGGGTTAAAGAAAGGAAGGGACCTGGAGTTAATAGTCTGAAGTATTTGTGTTACCAGCCCTGTCACTGTCTGACCCCTCCTTCAGTGCGGAGCAGGTGTGTACGTTGCTGTGTGGAACGCACAGACTCCTGCAGAGCAAGGGCAGCTGTTTCCATGGCAGAGAGCCTGGCACTTAGGAGACTTTCTTGACTTACTGTTTTGAAGCAATTCAGTAAAATAACGGTGGAGCTACAATGTCCGGTCCAAAATTTCAGCCCCCCCTGGTGCAAAAACACTATTTTAGGATCTAAACAGGAGGCTTCCAGCACTAGGACACCTGACCAGAGAGCTCAGTGGGGGCGTAACAGCTGCTGACTCTGAGGGTCCTGGGCAAAATCCACTTGGAGGTGGAGGCGTTTCGATTTATTTGATCGATAATGAGGAAGGCGAAGATTTAATCCCAGGTATTTTTAGTAAATGTCATGGTCAGATCACGGGCAAAACCCAAAAGCTCATTGCCCATGACCCGGCCATGACTTATACCATAAATACCCCGCATTGAATCGTGGGGAGGGAGGCCCAGGGGGTCCGTGGCACCAGCTGTGGGCGCAGGGAGTCCAGGGGGCCCGTGGCACCATGTACGGGGGGAGAAGCCCCGGGGACCCACTGCCACTCCAGATGCTGCCAGGTCAGGGGAGCCCCAGAGGCCAGCCCTGCTCCGGCCACCTCGGGACAGGTGCCAGGAGCCACTGAGCTGTGGCTGCTCCTGCCACCCTTGGAACCACTGCTCAAGCTGTCCCCAGGCCAGCTGCTGGGGCAGCCACGGAGTCAGCCGCAGTGGCCACTCCAGAAGCCACAGAATCTATGACTTGTGCAGCCTCCGTGACACAGAGGGATCCCTAATAAAGAGACAAACCCCTCCCTGCTGTGACTGCAGTTCCTGGAAGGAAAGAGAAGAACAGAAAGTGACGAGAGAAGGAAAGAGAGAGACTCCCTGTCACCTCTCTCCCCTGCTCCCTCCCCCTTGTATTCTGTAACCCCATCTCACTGGGTTCCCTGTGCTGGTGCCATGGGGGTGACACTAGAGTTCTGGGGATTTGGGGGGAGGGGAAGGGGGCTCTTCACTTCTCAGCATTTCACACAAATTTGTCTTTGGGCTGAAATTTCTCCTGTGAGGCCTCTCAGTCAGAGCTGTACCCCACCCCCTTCAGTGGGGGGGGGGGGTGTAAATTGCAGAGCAGGCAGAGAAGTCGCCCATAAAGGTTCATATTGTTCTGGTGACTGGTTCTGACCGGGGTCACATGTCCTCTGACACAGGCTCATGTGCACAACATGGGAGCTCTGGCTTGTCCTAAATGCTGTAGAGTGAGAGTTCCTGGATAGGGCAGGGGAGAGGGAGCAAGAGGAGAAAGGCAGAGACATTGGAGACGAGGAATTGGGGGGCGAAGAAGGAGAGAACAGAGAGACAATAAATGATTGAAGCAGAACAGGTGTCCCAACTCCATCTTGCTCATCACAGGTGTTCAGAGAGACAGGAAGTTGCAGGTTTTCCAGTGTCAAGTCTAAACTTTGATTCTAACAATGTGCGTTGAAATATCAAGGGGATCTCCACATACCTGATCTCTTCCCTCTCCCCTTTTTTGTATTAATTTTTATTTTGACGTGTTTGGCTTAACCGTGATCGTCTCTTTCCCCACCTGTATTGCAACTTGGGGTTTATGTTTATTGTGCCTCCCTGTTGTTCATGTCATTATAATTGTAACAGCAAAGGAACCTGCAGGAGCAAAAACTGACTGAAAACTTCATTTCCCCATCATGCCGGAACATCCTACAAACAGCTCACACAGCTGGAATCATAACACACAAGGCCAGGGGATGGGAGATGCAGGTTTCCAAGTGTTCTGTCTTTCTCAGATGACACATTCCAGCCCCTTGTGTGCCTCCATCCTGTATGACCTGCTGGACTTTGACACATTTATTGTCTCATTCTATAGATAATGTGATTGTAACACAATGTGACTGAAATTAAACCACTTCCAGATGAGGAAACAACAGAAGAGAAAAGCCATTATTGCATTGACTGAGAATCAAACCCAGCTGAAGTGCTTAGAAAGCACCCATGCACACCACTATACCACCAATGCATCTGGCAGGAGTAGCTTTCCTGCAGGCTGTGTGTGCTGGCAATGGGGTGACACATGACCACAGAGTTAGTGAGCAGGTGGATGGGCTGGAAACTGCCTGACAGCTGGGAGCAGAGTTAGGATCCCAGAGTGACTGAAAGGGGGCAATGGTGAAAACAGATCTCACTGGGAGCTGGCCCCACACCCGCCCCGCCCCTAGGAGAGGGGAACTGAAGCTCAACTTCAATCACAGAAAAATCTTCCCTGAGAAGGAAGGGGACAGCTTGTTTTAAAGACCAGGTTTGTGTTTGTTCCTGCTACACACGGAGGGGCTGGGTAGTGCTGATTCCAGCCCCCAGACTCTGGGAGGATAAGGAACAAATTCAGGCTGCCAGTGACCTGCAGGAGGGAGATGATCTTTTGACAGTGACTGATGCTTCGTCCTAAAGGCCTTTGTCTGCCCCCTTCCAGTGACTGTTTGGCACAGGAATGCAGCCCCCACTCCAGGGTCTCTCCTGGGGAAATAATGTTTCTGTGCAAAACACCAAAGCTTTTAACAGAAAGGAAGAAAAGGAAATGGCCACATGATGGGACTAGGACATAAGGAATGAAACACAAGATCCTTCTCCATGTGCATTGACTTTTAACCTTGTATTGACTATGACACTAGAATTGAAGATTTAATATTATAAATGAATGAGTCTAAACCTGAGGTTGTGGTTTTCACATTGGATTTTCTAACTCAGTTCCCAATGCTCTTCTAGAAAGGCCTCCAGGCTGCCTGCCCAGCCCAGCAAAAGTGGCCAGGAGAAAGCCCACACTGCTGCTCTTTCAGGTAGTTGAAGGCTGCTATCAAACCCCCCTCACTCCGTCAGTCCTCAGTCTGTGGCAGTGCATAGGATTCTTCCGTCCTAAGTGCAGGACTCTGCACTTCTCCTTGTTGAACCTCCTCAGATTTCTTTTGGCCCAATCCTCCAATTTGTCTAGGTCACTCTGGACCCAAACCCTGTCCTCCAGCGCTTGGATTCTTTACATGCTTTCACAGAGCAAAGAGCACATGTTCCATGATTTCATAGGGCAGAGTTTTGTGCTATTGGGAGCTTTCCCTGTGTGGATTTGACAGGTGGATCAACACAGAGACACATTGTGACCCTTCTCAGGGTGCTGAGGACTGTGAGTCTCCCTGTTGCCACCTGCCACAAGGAAGAGGAAGTTTTACATTTGGCAGCTGGATGTTAGTGACCAAACTCACCAGCCTGCTGGAACTCAAGGACCCTCCTCTGAGCTACAGCAGCCACCTTAACCCTTGAGTTCCTTCAATGTGTCCCCCTCTGGGGTCCAGCCCGGATCACCAGATACCTGGTGAAATCCCAGATCCTCTCTTCCCCAAGTATCCCAGGTTACTAGTTTTACTGTGGACCATTGCTACTGTATCTCACACAGCACCTGAGTACAGTTATTGAACAAGCAAAAAATTTATTTCACAACGGATAGAGATTTAAACAAACAAACGTGAGTGATGGAAACCAACTGTGACCAACTAAACAAAGGCAGAAAGTGATAGAATAGAAAGGCCAGCACAAAAAACAGAGAGAGGAACAATAAGATACTAAAAGGACAATGGTTGGAACTCTCCATTTCTCTCAGTCTTTGGAGTGATGGGTAGTAGAGCTGTAGCAACAGTTGAGGAACCAGGGTAAATTAAATATAAGGTCTGAGCTGCTAGTGAAGCATTTTCCACACTCACGGCATTCCTAGGGGCTCTCTCCTCCGTGGATTGTTTGATGCCTAATAAGATGCGAACTGCGATTGAAGGTTTTCCCGCACTCAGTGCATTCATAGGGCCTTTCCCCTGTGTGGATTCTCTGATGTCTAGAAAGGTCTGATCTTTGAGTGAAGCTTTTCCCACACTCACGGCATTCGTAGGGCCTCTCCCCTGTGTGGATTCTCTGATGTTGAGAAAGGTTTGAGCTGCTAGTGAAGCATTTCCCACACTCACGGCATTCATAGGGCCTCTCTCCTCTGTGGATTGTTTGATGCCTAATAAGGTGCGAACTGCGATTGAAGGTTTTCCCGCACTCAGTGCATTCATAGGGCCTTTCCCCTGTGTGGATTCTCTGATGTCTAGAAAGGTCTGATCTTTGAGTGAAGCTTTTCCCACACTCACGGCATTCGTAGGGCCTCTCCCCTGTGTGGATTCTCTGATGTTGAGAAAGGTTTGAGCTGCTAGTGAAGCATTTCCCACACTCACGGCATTCATAGGGCCTCTCTCCTCCGTGGATTGTTTGATGCCTAATAAGGTGCGAACTGCGATTGAAGGTTTTCCCGCACTCAGTGCATTCATAGGGCCTGTCCCCTGTGTGGATTCTCTGATGTCTAGAAAGGTCTGATCTTTGAGTGAAGCTTTTCCCACACTCACGGCATTCATAGGGCCTGTCCCCTGTGTGGATTCTCTGATGTACAGAAAGGGCTGAGCTGTGAGAGAAGGTTTTTCCACACTCAGTGCATGTATTTTTTCTCTTTCGCCTGAGGATTTCCTGCTGTGTTGTGGTTTCCATGAGGACCTTCTGAGTTCCCCAACAGGAAATAAATTTATCCACTTTCTTCCCTGGCTGGTTTCCTTGATCTGTTTTTGGTCTGTGCTGAATCTCCCAGGATTTTCCCTGCTCATGACTCCTGGACACATTCCTTTTCGATCTTTGAGATAATGCTCTGTTTTTACCCACTGACTCAACATTTCCAGGCTGAGAATTCTGCTCCTCTTTCTCACATGCCATTGCATCACCTGCTGTGACAGAGACAGAAACCTCAAACAGGGATGGAAGGGGGAAGACCAAACAAAAACAAGTGCTGAAGACAGGTCAAATAAAAATCAGGAGCTGAACTCCCCCAAACTCTTCCCCCAAATAGGAGAGAGGAGGGGGATGAATTCAGCCTTCATATCCCATCCAAATACGCAGGGGGAAGGGAGGAAGCTACTGCCTGGTGTCTGCTAGGATCTATAGGAAGCCATGAACTATATTTACCCTGAGGATATGACCCCTGCTAGGGACAATAATGAACCGAGAGACCTCCCCAAGAGCTTTGTAGGGAATCCCAGATGTTTCCTTCAGGCACTTACAGATTCTGAGGTGGTTTAATGTTTCCTCACCTGTGCAGGAAGATCTCAGGATCTCTCTTTCCTCTGACCGCTGGAGGTCTGGGACCCATGGCTCTTCCCCTTGTTCCAGCTGGGAGATCACATCAAGTTGGAAAACTAGAAACCCTGCTCAGATGAAAGAAAACAAAGGAGTTCAGTTGATTTCATAAGACTTGGTCATAAAAAAACATTCTATTAATTTAACTTCAGTGCTTAGTGTGACCTGGTGCGGCAGGGGCAGTTCTCACTGAAAATGCCAAAGTTAGGACAGGCTGAAAAAGGGAGAGCAGATGCTCCCAAAACTGATGGTTAACACTGAAGTTAAACTCACCGACCAGTCACCAACTGTGCTTCTGATCCCCCACACGGGTTATCGAGAAGCTGAAAAAAGAAATCACACAGCCCCCTTTATTGCAACCCAGTTCTCTGACTCCCAATCAGCAACTAGGTCCAGTACAGTGAGAGGTTATTTAAAAACTCTGCTCACATAAACAGTGTTCCTCTGACCCCAAAGAGTCACCCACATCACCAGGTCAGTATAGGTTTGGATATTACCCAAAATTCCATCCTTCCAGCCAATCCTTTAGCATCTAAACTAAAGGTTTAAACAAAAGAAAGACAGAAAGAAGTTAAATGGGAAAGCAGTCAGATACATTCCAAAATGGATATCTCAGGTTCTTAGCAGTATTGGTGAGTTGCTGGCTTGAAAGTCTGTCCGGAACACATCCATAGCTTGGATGGGTCATTCAGTCCTTTGTTCCAGGGTTCAGTTTGTAGAGAAGTTGCTCCAGATGTAGAAAGGGGGATTGAAGACAAAATGGAGATGATGCAGCTGCCCTTTACATTCCTTTTGCCATGTGGCCTGTACTTCCTGTGTCCCAAACACAAGTTTCACAGCACGTGGCATGGAAAAGCCTTGGAGTTCTCATTACACAGGCATATCCCAGCATGTCTTGCTGACTCAATAGGTGTATCCCCTTGGTCCTTTCCATGGGCTCATTGTACAGATGATGACCCTGAATGGGCCATCAAACAGGCTAGGCAGTGTTGATGCTAATATGTCTGGGGGTGTCACCCAGAAACACTGCACAAGTCTGGAAATACAGATATACCCTACATATCTATAACACAATACAAAGGTGATACAAACGTAGAAACAAAATTATCATACTTGGCAAATCATAACATTTTCACTGACACCTTACATGGCATATCTAGCACGATTCATTGCAATTTTATCAGATTATATTATTATTTTATTATTAATACCAAAGTGTCTCACAATTCCATACAGTGTCACACTTGGGAAACCAGTGAATTCCCAGGACCAGTTCCCCAGGGCCTTGAAGATGCTGAACACTATGCTTATGAGGGATTGAAATACCCACATATCTGCTGGGAACACACACACAGACACTGTGTCAGTCTATACCCCTGTGTTCACACTTCTAGAAAATTATGATCAATTTTGTACGCAGTATGGCTTGTGAGGTATCATTTCAAAACACATAACCTACTGAATATTATCCTCCTGTTAAAATGTGTAGTAACACTGTATGTAAAGTTATGAGATTTTACAGTATGATATTACTGAAAAAGTTACAATTCTGGGGAACACCTACAGAGCAGTTCCTCAGAGATAGGAAGGCAAACAGCTGATCAAACAGCCATTCTCCTGCAGGGGGAAGGTGTGAAGACATTTACATTCCATTGCAATCCAAACCAGTGATGAGTTGTGTCATCTGTAATCCTGGGTGAGATTCAGTGTTCTGCTGCTGGAGCTCCCCTGTCTGGATATCCCCAGCCAGCATTCAAGGCCGCACCGAGTGTCTGTGTGATAAGTCACCCTGGACCAGCAGCTCTGACTCCAGCCACCTGCTTGTTACATACCAAGCCCATTCTGGTTTGGGTAGAGAAGGCTCAGGGTTTGAGAGAAGGCCGGGGGTAGGAAGCTTCTATTCATTATGCTGGACCTAACCCCCAGTTTTACTTGAGTAAAGAGGAGATATTTGGCACTGTGTGATACTGCTCCTGTGCTCTGTTCCCAAAGTGTTCTGCAGCTTGGGAGGGTCTCTGGTAGTGTGTGTGTGTCACTGGCATATTGGGATGATGCTGAAACAGGACAGAGTAGAGGTGGCATTGTGGGGGTGGCATGAACCTTCACTCTTCATTTCCCCTTCCAAGAACAGAGGGAACAGGAATCCTTACCCAGCGAGGTCACATTCTCATAGTTCTGCTGCATGACATCCCAGTAGAGGGCTCTCTGAACGGGGTCCAGCAGAGCCCCCTCTTCCCTGGTGAAGTACACAGCCACTTCCTTGAAGGTCACCGGCTCCTGAAAGAGCAAGAGTCCAACACTCAGTACCTGCTGCCCCACTCACAACCCCACTATTCACGGAACAGCAGCACCAGGTAAATGGAAGCTCCGGGAGGCACATGTTAACAGAGTCCCACCTCACTTAGCTTAGAGCAGCCAGGAGGCATCAGAGGGTAGAAAGAGAGAACCTTTGTGTCTCCCAGCTGACAGACGGAGGCAGGATCTTCACATTTATCACATAGCTACTAGCCAGAGCTTGATATAGGAGATGGGGCTGTCTCTGGACCCTACTGGTGTCTCCCTGGTAGGAATCCCAACGCTCTCCAAATTAAATATATGGAAGAAAGGGGAAGTCAATAGTAAAGAATAGAAGTTAGAAGGTCAGATTTGTAGAAAACTGGTAAAGAAAGCTATCAGAAATCAATGACCAATGAATGACAATAAGAAGGAAGATTTTAAAAGTATATTAAGTGCAAACTTAATCCTAACAATGGTACTTTACTAATAGAAATGGCAGAATTATCAAAAATAATGCAGAAGAGATAAAAGTCCTCAATAAATATTTCTCTCCTGGATTTGGAGAAAAACAGATGATGTACTCGTATCATAAGATGTTGATGGCGACACTCTTTCCATTCCAACAAGAAGTCATGAGGACATTAAACAGTAGCTATTAAAGTCAGACATGTTTAAATCAGCGGGTCCAGATAACTTGTATCCAAGACTTTCTAAAAGACCTGAAGTCTGACATCTATATTCATCAAGAGAATGGAGCAGCCAATACTGGATTTCATTCATTAATAAAGAATCAAAGAAGGGTAATATGATTAGTGCTCACTAACGAAGGTTTAGAGAAAATAGAGCTTATCAAACTAACGGGATATCCTTACTGGAGGAGATCAAAAGTTTGGTTGCAGCTAATAGTATTGATGTAATATACCTAAACTTCTGAAAGGGATATGACTTGATCAGCACAATATTTTTACTAAAAAAACTAGAATGATACAAAATAAACACGGCATACATTAAATAGATTAAAAACTGTGATAGTAAATGGGGAACCAGGGTCGAGTGGATTTCTTTCTAGCAGGTTCCCGCAGGGATTGGTTCTTGGCCCTGTGCTATTTAACATTCTTATCCATGACCTAAAAGATTGTATAAAATCATCACTTATAAAGTTTGCAGTTGCCACAACGATTGGGGTTGTGAGTAGAATGAAGTGTGAGTAGATTCAGGCTCCATCACTGGGAGTCTGGGAAGTTGTCCCAGCCCTGGCTGGAGGGTTATTTCCTGTTCCACAAAGAGGGGAAGTTCCATTCCCAACTCCTGTGCCTTGAAATTAGGCCCTATCTGACACTACACCCCCATATTCATCATAGTGGTACGGTTATAATATGATTAGGACATAATTATGATGTATTTTGTACAAGATGCATTATGTGTGGTGTCACTGGAAAAGTTATGATTTGCTGAATATGATTATCCTATTTGTGTGCACATATCACGTTCATATCTGAAGTTATGGATATTGACTCTGTATCTGTATTTCAAATGTGCTTACTCTGGGTAACACCCACAACGAGCCTTTCAGGTACAACAATGAAGAAGCCAGACAGTGCTGATGGCTCATCAACAAAGACAATGGACTGTGGAAGAGCTTAGCCTTCCTGTGAATGTTTCAGCCAGCCTATTAGTCATGGATACTATGACGCAGCAGGGCCTGTGACCAGACCACATGACACTAAACTCCATTTTAGTACCTGAATTTTTCCACAAACTGGACTGGGAACTGAGTTTGGAACAAAGGGGTCACGCCATATGGAAAAGCAAATAAGGTGGGGTGTGACGTCATCCCTTGGTCTCATTCCCCACACAAGAGAACTCCTGGAAAGACCTAAGAAACAAAAACTGAAGTGGGGGGAGTGCTGGTCCCAGGGTAAACGGTTTTCTAGCTTGTGTATGGAAACTTGTTGGACTGCTTGTATCAATTAGTCAGGGTGAGAAACTGCTACTTCAAATTCTATCCAGATAGTATGTTAGGCGTAGTTTGAGTTTCAGTATTTGCTAAATAATCTGCTTTGATCTGTTTATCATCACTTATAATCAATCTATCTTTCTGCAGTTAATAAACTTGTTTTATGCTTTATCTTAACCAGCTTATTTTGAGTGAAGTGTCTGGAGAAAATCTCAGCTTGGTTAGCACAAGCTCGCTGTGCACATCTGTCCCAGATCGAGGGGAAGGGGAACTATATTAATGAGCTGACATTAGAGGGATCCCTGTGCACTATAAGAGGGTATAATTCTGAATGTATCCTACAGCAAGTGTGCAAGGTTGGGGAGCTGGGAAATTGGCTGTTGTCTCTATCTGTCCTTGAGTGGCTCAGGTAAAGCACTCAGGTAGCTTAGTTGGGTGTATGGCGCCACCTGCTGTCGTGTTGGGTGATAACAGGCCCTGGAGAGGCTGGCTGAATCTCCAGCAAAGCAGTGTGAGAAGGGCCAGCCCAGCTTGAGGGTTAGAGGGCACAGCGGTTCCCAGACTGCACCCCGGGGTGACAACCCACCACACCCTAAACTACACTAGTGTCAGCAGGTTTGTCACATCCTGTCCCCTCCCTTTCTCCACCCAATATATTTCCTGCCTCCTACCACCTCTAGCAATTCCCACCCTCCTATGCATTTACTGCTCCTCTCCCTCCAAGTAGAAACCACCGCCAGCTCCCTGATAATCCCTTACCTGAGCCAGCTCCATTGCAGCCATTTCCTTCCCCCTGGGAGGACGGGATGATCTGGAGCAAAACATGGACGTTATTCTGTAGCCTGCTGGGGTGAAAAGGGCAAGCTGTGAGAATTCAGACGGGGCTTTTGTCCATTCCACAAGCCGATTCCCCCCAGGTTTTCCCCTGCTAATGGACATTCTAGGTTCTGCCACACTGTGAAGCACAGAGTGACCTTATTCCAGTACAGGCCTAGCGCCCTCCCACCAGGGTGTAACCCTCTGACACATGGTGAAACCCTCCCAGTAACAGTCTCTCTGTTACACTTATCAAGTTGGTGGACAATACCAAGCTGGGAGGGGTTGTAAGTGCTTTGGAAGATTGGATTAAAATGCAAAATGATCTGGACAAACTGGAGAAATGAGCTGAAGGAAAGAGGATGAAATTCAGTGGGGACAAGTGCAAAGTACTCCACTTTGGAAGGAACAATCAGAGACCAGAGAAGAGCAGAATCCAAGGAGTCACTTTGGGGGATTCTCCCTGTCATTGTCCCCAAGGCAGCTCTCTCAGGTTTACAAAGTTGTTCGATGTTCCAGCCTTTATACAGTCTATCCTGGGAGTGCCCCTTTCATCGGCTGGGCCTAGTTTTAGTTTTCGGTAGTTAACAATCTTGGTTTATTGTTCATCTAACCAGTGTGTTTGGATTAAAGTGTGTTGGAAACTCCGTTTGGGATAACAAGCTGGTGCATGTCATTTTCCACTGATGAAATGACAGACTTCATATGAGCTTGCGTTGTTCAGTAGCGTGCTGGACAGTGCAAGACGCACATTTCTGGGGGAAAGTCGGGCACTTGAGAATTTGCTGGTTTTCTCCTGAGGTGTAATTCACGAGTGGCTGTCTAGCAGCACTCAATACTGTGTAGCTGGGAGTGAGTTACATGCTGGAGACTGTATGTTAATTGGCCAAGAGGGGCTGTTCTCGCGGGAAAAGAGTGGAAAAGGCACCCCAGGCTGGAGAACTGAGGGGACACAGCTATTTAACAGTCCAGATTGTACTCTAGGTAATGTCACAGACCCTCATTATGACAGAGCCTCTTACAACACAGAGAAAGTAAATCCATGTCCCAGAAATCGAAGACTCCAGACAGAGGGAAAGTGTCCCTGACACTGCTTCTTGCTGACAGAGAGGTTCAGAGACAGTGAGAGAGTCCTGGGGAAGCTGGGAATGGGAAGCATGGGCTGGTGGGGTTCAGTGGAGAAAGGGAACAGGAAGGGCAGGGATATTATTGAATGCAGGATCTCAGCAGTGTTAGATGTCAGGATAGCACATAGTGCAGCCCATTGGAAAACATAATCCCAACTATACATACAGAATGATGGGGTCTAAATTAGCTGTTTCCACTCAAGAGATGGATCTTGGAGTCACTGTGGATTGTTCTCAGAAAACATCCACTCTGTGCAGCAGCAGTGAAAAAAAGCGAGCAATGTTGGAAATAATTAAGAAAGGGATCGATACGACAGAATATATCATATATCATATTTGTAAAAACAGCAAATAAATCCATGATAGACCCACATCTTGAATACTGCATGCAGATGTTGTTGCCCCATCTCAAAAAAAGATATATTGGAATTGGACAAGGTTCAGAAAAGGGCAACAAAAATGATTAGGGGTATGGAACAGTTATGCCAGACCTAACTCCCAGTTTCACTTGAGCAAATAGGAGCTATTTGACACTGTGCAATACGGCTCCTGTGCTCTGTTCCCAAAGTGTTCTGCAGCAGGGGAGGGTCTCTCGTAGTGTGTGTGTGTCACTGGCATATTGGGGTGATGCTGAAACAGGACAGAGTAGAGGTGGCATTGTGGGGCTGGCGTGAACCGTAACTCTTCATTTCCCCTTCCAAGATCCGAGGGGACAGGAACCCTTACCCAGCGAGGTCACATTCTCATAGTTCTCCTGCATGACATCCCAGTAGAGGGCTCTCTGAGCGGGGTCCAGCAGAGCCCACTCTTCCCTGGTGAAATGCACAGCCACCTCCTCGAAGGTCACCGGCCCCTGAAAGAGCAAGAGTCCAACACTCAGGACCTCTTTCCCCACTCACAGCCTCACACTCATGGGGGAGAGGAGCCGATCAAATGGAAGCTCTGGGTGGCTCACAGTCAGATTCCCACCCCCACCCCGCTCAGCGTATCCAGCAAATACCAGGGTGAGGGGACGAAGAGAGAGCCCCTTGTCTCTCCCAGCAGATCCATCACACACCTACTGGCCACCGACTGATACAGGAGATGGAGCCCCTAGCAGGGTCCAGGGAGAGCTCCCTGGTAGGAAGCCCAATAACCTCCTCATTGTGAGGAGCGGGATATGAAGGGAGAGGCAGCTCCAATAAGCCTGACTCATGGGTGCCCCCTTCATATCTCACAGCAGCCGCTGGTCAGTGAGGTCAGGCTCCAGCACTGGGAGTCTGGTCAGTTTGACTAGCTCCATGTAGGTGGGCTATTTTCTTTCTTCACAAATTAGGGCATTTCCACCTCCCAACCTCCTGGGTCTGTTCCTAGAATCTAGGCCACTTATTAAATAACTCCCAGCAGGTTTGCCGCACCCTGGCCTCCTCCTTTCCCCACCCTGTGAATTTCCTGCCCCGCTCCAACCTCCAGATCAGACTGTGGAAACCTTCCCATCTCCGGAGTATTTGCTCTCCCTCTTCTCCAGCAGGAACCCACCAGCAACCCCCCGATAATCTCTACCTGAGTTGGCTCCACTGCAGCCATTTCTCTCCCCTGTCCCATGCCAGGCTGGGATGAGCTGGAGCAAAACATGGACGTTATTCTGCAGCCTGTCTGGGGGAGAAGGGCAGTTGTGGGCGTTTCAGAACCGGTTTTAGTTAATTACACATCATGATTCCCCCAGGCCCTTTCTCTGCACACAGACACCCTAGATTCTGCCATGCAGGGAAATGCTCAATCTGTTTATTACAATGTAGATCTGGCCCCTCCTGCCATGCTAAGCCCAGACACATTTTTAACCTCCCTTCTCCCTCCCCTCACCCTGTAACAAATTCTTTGAACACAAGGCTAGAAAAGAGCAGAACCAAAGGAGTCACTGTGGGGGATTCCCTCGGACACTGACCACACGGCAGCCACACCCCAGCAGGGAGAATATGGAGTCAGGAACTGGCTTTTCCTCTCTCTGATCCTTGTTTTGTTCACTGGAAAGTGGTTCTGCCCAGGGATGCAGCAATACATGTATCTGGGTGGACTAGAGAGCTCGAAATCTCTCCCCTCTAATTTCTCCCACTGCCCCTTTCAGTCTCTCCTTCCCCTGTCCTCTCTCCCTGCCCCTCTGGCTGGGAAAGTCCCATTCCTGGTTTTTTGCTCTCCCATGGCCGCGTCTCCCAATTACCTGGAGACTCTGGCTCAGAATTTAGTATTAACAGGGCCCAGGGCTGCCCTAGGGGGCTAGGACCAGCTGGAGAAAGTCATCCCCTGGGCCAGGCAGAGAAGCAGCTTTAATTAAGGTCACTTCCCAGCACAGAACCCCACTGGGGGAGCAGCAGCTGCTAAGCCTGGTCTCCCAGATCACAACAGAGGCTGCTGCGTCTGACCCAGGAAGCTGAACCCCAGTATCCTGAGCAGAGAGGGACAGAGCGTCTGAGCAGCTTCCCTCCTTTAGCTCTCTGGGGAGAGCAGCTAATGAGAGCCCCTCCTCACAGGGAGAATTGCTGATCTCATTTGCCCCACTGTCGATACGGAGTCACTCCTTGTCTTTCCATACAGTGACTCTGGATTAACAATGGTCTCAATGAAACCAGAGTTCAGAAAAAATGAGTCCAGAATACTGGGGAAGAGACCATTGTGTGGCAGTGCTGACTCCCCTCCCACCTCCCTCATCCCCCAGATCCAGGACAAGGACTGGACAATGGACTGGACAATCTAGGACAATGGAACTGGAAGTTCCTGCAGTTTTCAATAGGGGAGAAGAGGAAAAATCTGTGATTTCACCTCACAGTGTTTGATAAGTGGCTAGAAAGTTATCACGGTGACTGGGCCTGGCCGGAGAATGTCGGCAGTGCTTGGAGCCAGGATTCTGGCATAAGCGAGGTCAGGAGCAGCCCCCAGAGCCCCAGCCCCCCACCCCCCACCCAGATATTCCCTGGGACCCAGCCCCCAGAGTCCCTGGCCAGGGACCTCAGATACCCCTCAGAGCCCCACCGGCCAGAGAACCCCCACCAGACCATCACTGCCAGGTTGGGAATCCCAAAGGGTTCCCCCCACAAGAGACCCCAACAGCCAGACACCCCCCAAAAGGGACCCCCACTGGGAACTCAGTCCCTCACTGCCTGCCTAGGATCCTACCCCACCCTCCAGCAGGATCTGCCCTGCCCTTTGCCTGGCACCCCCTCCTCCCCCCTGCGGGATCCCCTGATGCTTTACAGGGGCACCCCCTGGCCTAGCGCCGGGGATTCTCCCACACACACTCTGTGCACTGGGCACGGCAGCGATCCCAGGAGTCTGCGGGGGAAGCCCAGACAGAGCCCCTGGCACAGCACCAGGCTCCCTCTAACCCCCTGTCCCACCTCCCCAAGAGACGCCCACCCCGGCTGTTCTGCAGCCACCAGGCCCCCAGCGATACCCACCTCCAGGACCCACAGCCGCAGGGCTGGGCACATCACAACCACCCCCTGAAACCCCAAAACTCCAGAACCCACCAACCTCACTAGGGTACCCCCTGCCCAGCCACCCAGAGGCCTCCCCCCAGCACAATCCCCCTTCAGCTGCTATCTCCCCACACAGCCCCACCCCCACCCAGCAACACGGTTACCTCACAGTGCCTGAGAAGCGGATAGAAAGTGACCACCGCCCCCTGCTGGCCAGTCACAAAGGCAGAGGGAGCCATGTGGGATGTCTCTTGAAATGGAGTATGGAAGGCCTGGAGGGACAAAATAGGTAAGAAATGTCCATGGCCTATCACTAGCAAATAATGGCCACCATGGATCCACCCCAGAGGTGGCTGCATCTTAGCACTGCGGGAAGCAACCCCTCACAGAGGCCATTTGCCATGGGGTTTGGGATACTTCTGGACCCACACTGCACTCAGAGTGTCCTCCTCATCCCGTGCCAGGTGAAGAAAAAAAAAGGGTCCAGCCAACTCTCCCGTTACCAGCTGGGAACCACTGATCCGCAAACAGAGGGAGGCCTCTGGCTTTGATGGGTATTAAATATCTGGCTGGTCTCTTTCTTTGGCAAACATTTTAACAGAGGTAAAGGAGGGACCAAATGATTCACAAAGGAGTCGGGAAAGATGATCTCTGGGCAATTTCACCCCCTGCGACCTCCAGGATGGAGAAGAACTCAGGGCAACAGGTTCCCTCGAAGGAAGAAGTTGCTGGGATTTAGAAACATGGGGAACAGCCCCAAACCCGATAGGATTTTTAACTGACATTTGATAATGACACAGAAAGAGGCAAAACCTGAGCTTTGAGAGCAACGTTCAGAAATGAAAGAGAAAGGGTGGAAATCTGAGAGATTTTGGATCCATTTTGCAAACTATAGAGAGATAAGTGGAAAATCAGAGGGATTTTATATCAGTTGTTGATAGGACGTAAAATCTGAGTGTTTCACATCAATATTTGATAAATGAATAAAGAGGAAATGGGCAACATTTGCAAACATTTTATATCCACGTTCAAGAATCTGAGAAAAGGTGTAAATCTGAGATTTTCTTAGTATTTTATAATTAGAGAGACAGGGGAAAAATCTCAGGGCATATTCAATTAGAAATAGACAACTAGAGAGCAGTGGGGCAAATGTTTAGGGTATTTTATATGAATCTTTGAGATTTGCAAAGCAAATGTGTCACAAACTGTGTATTTGATAACATGAGAGAAAAACACCAAGATCTGAGGGGATTTTATATTGCTGTTAACGAACTAGTGGAAAAGGGGGACTGTTGGACTGGATTTTATACAACTGTCCAATACATAAACACAACGTAATGGTTCCCCCACCCCCACCATTCCCATGGGCAGCAGGGAGCCCTTTGAGGAGCTGATTAAAAGGGCAAGGGAAGGGGAGGGGGAGCTGAAAGGTCCCTGGATAAAGGAAGGGGGCAGCAGTGGGGGACGGGCGGGTGACCGGCAACTGATAGTTGGGGGCAACTGTGTTGGTAGTTAGGGGGCAACAACTGGGATTGGGAAACGGGCAGCTCTGAGGCTTCTCCCAGGTTCCCCGGGGCAGAGTCACTTTCCTGCCCAGCCCCAGTGCCCCCCCCGGGGTCTCTCACTCCCCAGGGGCTCCGTGGGAGGCTGGACACCAGGGATGCAGGACGGCAGGAATGGGGGTGACAGGCCTCCTGTGCCTCAGTCTCACGGCGGGACCGAGGGGGTTCGTCACTCTCCGGCTCGGGAGCACTGGGAAGACCCGACCGTGGAGGGGCCGTCGCTGGGGGGGGGACGGCCCCGCGCAGGCGCTGAACACGTCCTTATATCACTTCTGTGGCGGGAAAAGTGCTGATGAGATGGAACGCTGAGGGCTGGTTTTGGCGGGAAAAACCGGTTTGGACTGGTTTGAGCCTGTGTCCTGATGGTAAACAAGTCCCCTCTCAGAGATGGAGTCCAGGGGTCAATAGTTCATATGCTCCATATTGGATCTTATTTTAAAGCCAGTGATTTACCTCATAAACATCTTATTAACCAACTAATGGAACCTATTGAACAGTTTATACTTCTTACACCTAATAATGAGATTTAAAAAACAACAACACAGACAAACATTATCGGTAACAGCTAATGTCCTAACTGGGAAATCAGCAGCAGTTTGTAGCTGGGGGAGCGCACAGTCTGAATGTGTATGACCCGACCCCAGCCCCCAGCCCCACATAGCAGTGGGGCTTGGCACTCTCTGTGCATTGGTGTGGTGGCTGAGTGGTTAACCAAGCAGTGACAATCCAAGGAGGTTCCCTGAGTCAGTCTCACTCCTGAGGAGATTCTGCACCAAAAAAATTCTGTGCACAATATTTTAAAATTCTGCAAATTTTATTTGTCAATAAATAAATGTGGAGGCTCCAGCATTGCAGGGGGGAGCACAGGCTGCTGGATGCACGGAGGTGGGAGATCACCCTGCAGCCCCCACTCTCCTCCAGTGAAACAGACTTGGTGGTGGGGCTGCACCTCTCTGCTGCCTACTTTAGGAGCCCCAAAAAGACTCCCCAGAACTGCTCATGAGGGGCACATGTGCCTTCCCTTTGCTTCCCCATCAGGAAGTCAGAAAACCTGAGCAGCTGGCCCCGGGTGATTTGAAAGGGCACGGAGGCTCCTGCCACCACTACCGGCAGCACAGCGGGACTAAAGTGGATTCCTGCCCACCCTCGCTCCGCACGGCGCCCCACTCCCAGAAGCATCTGGCACATCCCTGCAACCCCCGTGGGGTGTGTCTCTCACACGCTGCCCCCACCCCAAGTGCCAACTCTGCCATTGGAACTGCGGCAATGGGAGCTGCAGGGGTGGTGCCAGCAGGCAGTGGTGCCAGGAGACCCACGCCCCCCGGGCCTCCTCCATGTAGGAGTTGCTGCCAGATGGGGGTGTGGGTCACTTTCGGGAGCTGCCCAAGATAGGTGCGACACCCCAACCCTCTGCCACAGCCCAGATCCCACACCCCGCCCAGACCCAAAGTCCCTCCCAGAGCCCACCACTGCCCCCCAGCTCCCTGCCTCAGCCTAGAGCCCACATCCAAACTCCCTCCCAGGGTCCGCCCCCCACCTCCCCTGCACCCCAACCCCCTGCCCAGCCCAGAGCCTGCACCTCATATACCCAAACTCCCTCCCACAGCTTTGGGGGGGGGCGAGGAAGGACGGGCAGGACTTGGACTGTTCTGGGCATCACCAAAAGTTATATAAACCTGGTGACGCTGAGCTGGAGCCCTAGTCACTGCACATCTCTCTCCTTACACAGGGGGACTCCGTGGGGCAGGGCACTGCTGTGGGTTTATTCCTTCCTTTAATGGCTGTGGAAGGGGGAACAGGGAGAGAATTTGCTCCTCTGTTCTCTGCGGAACACGTGCAGGCAGCGGGATTATTTCCAGGGCTGTAACAAAACACAAGCTAGCAGAGTGGGGGAAGGGATTTCCTGCAGGATCTATTCCCAGTGCAGCTCCCAAGCTGTGCCCTGGCGAGCTGTGCCCAGGGGATTTAGATGCTTTATGTAAGGGGACTGTTGCCCCCTTACTAACATTCAGTGGGGGTGTTTGGTTGCTAGCTCCCAGCACTAAAAAGGGAGGGGTCGATGGGAAATCAGGAGCCTGAGACTGACAGTCCCCAGGAACAATGTGGAGAGACCAATGCTCCAGGTCAGCCTGATTGACAGGGCGGGCAGGCTATTCAAGGAGTCAGGAGGCCAGGGGGGTCCTGTCCTCCCTGTGAGCTGGAATTGTCTGAGTCACATGGAGTGGGGCCGAGCTAAGGAGAGAGCAGGGGACCCAAGCTGAGCTGATGGTAGCAGAGCTGCAGCCCCAAAGCCAGAGCACAGCCCAGAGAGAGCAGCCCTGCCCTGGGAGCAGAGCTGTAACAACTGGAGCCAGAGAGGCCAGACAAGCAGCCCAGGGAGCTGAAGGCAAAGCAGCAGCAGCCGTGCTGAGGCAGAGCGGAGCTGGAGCAGGCCGGAGCTGGGTGCGGTGAGCAGCTGGGGAGAGCGAGGGGGACCCTGGGCAGTGGGCCCAGCACAGGGAGACGCCTCAGCCAAGAGGCCCTGCAGGCCAGACTTGGAGGGGGATCGTAACCCTGACAGGGCGGGGGTGATGCTGGGGAGAAGGGTCCTGCCACCCAGAGCCTGAGAGTGTGTGGCCACCGCCAGAGCAAGTGTCCAACCTGCAGCGTCCCTGCAGCACAGCCAGGGCCTGAGGAGGCGGCCTGGGACCTACAAGGAACAGACTGTGAAGTGCCCTGATGTCCAGAGACACTTTTTGTGATGGTCCCTGCCACAGAGCGGGGTGATGTGTTTTCCTTTAACCTTTCCCATTTTTTCTTATTTTTTAAATTTTATTGTTAATTAAATAACTTGTATTTGCTTTCAATTGTATGATGTGATCAGTGGGTCAGGGAGGTGCGCAGTGCAAAGAGAGGGACACCCTAGCCCATGTCCTGGGTGACCACAGCAGGGTTGGGGGGGGTCGAGTCCCCCAGGAACCCTGGGCCCAGCCTTGTTGGGGTTATGAGGACTCTGCCAGACAGGAGAGTGGAAGAGGAGTCCTCAAGGGCAGGGAGGCCTCTGGGTAAAGGAAGTGGGAGCGAGGACTCAGATCCTTTTGCCAGCCCACTTCTCCGGGGTAGTGCAGAAGCCAGGAAAGTTCCCCACAATAGCAGGACCATTCCCCCACTTACATCTAGATACAGCACCAGGCATGTAGGAGGATTTCCCCTTCTGAGTCATGGAAGCAGAAATTGACTTTTCCTTTCCAAATTTAGCTAATGTTCAGAAAGAGAATCTAGCACCTGCCTTCCAGATCTGAACACCTCAAAATTCAGGAGTGCTCGAGCTCAGTTTGGGCAGCTGTTACTTCATTTCTCCCAAATCAAATATACTGATCCACTGTCATTTGCTGTAGAAAAAGTAGGATAAAATTGAGCAAGAAATGCTTCCCAGGGGTTATTAGGACTGGAATTGCTATTTTCAACACCCATTGCCATTTTTTTCTAGTTTTGTTTGTTTGACAGGAAGACAGTGATATTGCAGTGGCAAATTCCCCATAGAAACAAAGAATAATAAAGGCACCTCAACTTTTCCTCATTTATGGAGGACAATCTTATAATATGCATCCAGGTATCCTCCAATCACACAAGCTGAAAATTGTTCCATTTTACTGCAGTTCTGTAACCATATGGGAACCAGTCCTGTCTGTGTTAAATAAAATAAATAATAAAATAATAATAAATGTTCTGAGCACATCCAAAATTCCTGCTGAATGACCCATCCTGGGAGCGAGTTACCAGTGACCCAGGGCTGGGGTGAAAGGAGGGTACAGGTGGGGGGGAGCACCCAGGCCTGGGGCGGCAGGGGGTGTGTGGGTTGGGGAGCATTGGTGGGGAGGAAGGGGAGAGCCCAGATCTGGGGCAGCACAGGATGTGGGGGGGGAGCCCAGGGCTGGAATGGCAGGGGGTGTGGGTTGGGGGGGGGAAGAGCCCAGGGGTAGGGTTGCAGGGGGATGCAGGTGTGGGGAGGCCCAGAGCTGCGGCGGCAGCGGGTGCAGGTTGGGGGGAGCCCAGGGCTTGGGCAGCAGAAGGGTGTGAGGGGGAGCCCAGGGCTGGGATGGGGGCAGCCAAATTTTTTTTTTGCTTAGGGCGGCAAAAAACCTAGAGCTGACCCTGCCTCCACACACTGTGAAGTAGGTAGGAGCGGATCATTATTATCCCTACTTGAAAGAGGGAGAAGCTGAGGCTGAGAAAGGAGAATTGACTTGTCTGAGGTCACACAGCCAGTCAGTGGCAGAGTTGGGAATAGGGCCCAAGAGCCCTGATTTTCAAACTAACCATCGGATCTTGAATTTCAGACACTGAATGACCTGAATAAAATGCTCTCAGATGAGCTCCAGACCAACAACAGTGACAGTAATTATTCAGCAAGTATTTGAGGAGAACTGCAACGTTAGAGAGAATCATGAACTGCTCAGAGACAATTAATGCAGAGAAGCAGCAAAATTCATCAAACATAGAATTGGTTCTGACTTATTTCCTTGGTCTTAAAAGAGAACAACAAGACCTGAGTCTCCTCCCTGTCAATAACCCCCTGCTCAGCCAATCAGGGTAGAGACTGAGGATGGGAGGCGGAGGGTTCTCACCAGAGAGCCCAAAGGATGGCCCAGGTCATTGGTGGGGATCACAGCTCGAGCACTATTTCAGCCCCACATTTTTGGGTGGACCTCCCACAGTGAGAGCTGCAGAGCCCTCCTCCGTCTCACACACACACACACGCACACCCCTCTCCTGCTGGTGGGAGGGGAACAGGAGAAAGGACAAAAGAAGCAAAAGACAAAGAGAAAGGAGGGAGGGATGGATGGAGGAAAAGCAGAAACAAAAAGGACAAACCCCAATGTCCCCAATGATTCTAAGGGACAGAATCTCAGGTGCGCAATAAAATTCTGCCTCCTTAAGTTCGAGTTTTCCATGCCCAGAATTCAACTGTCACCAGATGGATCAGACTGAACAGGTTTCAAACCTCCAGGAGGCTCTTACCTTGTAAACAGGGACGGCTGTTTTCTAGTAAAATCACTAAAAGGGAAGGAGAAAACTCGAAAGAGGTTCCTCGTGGCGCTCACGTCCGTGAACCCGAATACTCTCTCAGTCCTCAAAGAGAGACCTGGAGAAGGAGACTTGCTGCAGCAAAGCCACAGGGGTCTCTGAAGTTTCCCTGGCCCCTCGCCCTTGTCCTGCCTGGCTGATGTCAGCATCTCTCTGTGAGGTCACCACCTCCCCACCACCTTGGACCAATAGTCTGAGGTCCTGCAAAAAGCCTTTGTGATGTCACTGCCACACCCCTCCCTTGCTGTGCCAATGTCCTGCCCCTGGCCAGGCACTTTGGAGGTTTGAGCTACTCCCTGTGGATCACCCCACTCAAGGAGCGTTCGTTCTAGGCAGCAAGCCGGCTAGACAGGGAAACATCAGACGCTGCTCCCAAAGCTACACTCGGTTTTTCAGAAATTAGTCGACTTTATGGCCAGAAGAGACCATTAGAGCATCTAATCTGACCCCCTGCATATCACAGGCCTCCTGTATGAAACAATAGTGAGTTTGTTACGCAGGGTCCACCCCTCCCTCACTGTGAATAGTACATGAACCAGCCTTGTAACGGAGCTGCGATTTCCCAAGAACTTCAAGGAAAATACACCAGTTTCATAAAACAGATTTATTAGCTACGGAAAGATGGAGTTTTAAGGATTATAAGTGGTAGGCATAAAAGATCAAAGTAAAAGTTACCATGGAAATTAAAGATAAATTCACAATCTAAACTTTACACCTGATTACACTAGGCCGTAGTTAGGTTATGCGCACAGGACGGCTTAATGCTCGAGCTGCAGTGCATGCTGGGCAGGCTTAAGGCCGGGCTCCCCATGGCAGGAGAGAAGAAGACGACTCGGCCCCTGGAGGGGCAGGCTGGGGCTTCCTGGATCCCATTTGCTCACAGCCAGTGCCCTGCCCCCACTCCCATGTCATCAATGGCGCCTCCAGGTCAGCCAGAATGGAGCAGCGGTTTTCACTCCACCAAGTCCATTTATGGCTTACAGGCAACTCCCAGACCCACCATCTCGGCCAGAAAGGAGCCCACTCAGCCTCGCCATTGCTGCTTTTCCTTCCCCCCAGAACCCCCCTTCTCCTGGGCTGCAAGGAGCCACCCCTGGGAAGCCAAGAGGCAGGCACAGGATTCTGCCTCCCAGCAGCCAACCGCACCTCCCCCGGCTTTGCAGAACGAATGGTGACGCTCTACTAATCCCATTTAGCCGCAATGATGTGCTTACTTTCTGCCCTGCCTTCCTCAGCTCGACTTTCCTCTTTTGCCCCATTCCTGCCTCACTTCCTCCTTTGGCAAGTCACGCAGAGGAGGCCAGCAGGAAGAGCCGGCCTCCACCGGCCAACCTCCAACAGCAGAGGAGGCCAAGCCACAAGCCTCTGAAAGGTAACACGCCGCACTCCTCTAGGTTCTCCAGCCTGACGCCAAGGTGCTTTCTCCACTGCTGTCAGCACCCTCTGTCATGCGGGGGTTGGAGTTATCCCAGGCACAGGCCAATAGGAGAAGGAGGAGGCCTTCCTGAACAGCAAGGGGATCTGGGAAAAGGAAGCCAGCATGTTTCTGAACCAGGGACCTTTTGCGTGTTAGGCAAATGTGATAACCACTACACTACAGAAACTCCATCTGCTTGGTTGTTGCTCACCCTGACACAGACCGATGGACAAACCTGGAGAAAGTGGTGGCAGCCCTTCGATGGGTCAGCTGGCAGAGCAGAGGACTGGAGCGGGCACTCAGGAAGTCGTCCTTACGTTGCCCTTGTGACTCCAGCTTGAGGGAGAGCTTCTTTTTCTTCCCCTTGCTGACAAAGAGCAAGAGAAGAATGAAAGGTCAGGTGGGCCAACTCGGTGCAGAAGCCCATGCTGCCTTTTCCTGCTGCATAGCCTGAAATGAGGGACTCATGGCAGTTAAAGGAACTGCTGCACTTTCAGAAAACATCCCACCCGTGCACAAAGCGGGATAGAAGAGCCTGTTAGTCTAGCACGCTCCCAACTGAACTACTTCAGCAGCTGCTTGGTTTCTTTTTGGGCTTCTGCTTTTCTGTCTGGGGTGTTGTTGTCAGCTGTGGCACAGAAAAAGGACGTCATTGCGAGCGGCCCATGAAGACAAGATTCACTTTTGCCTTCCTTGCTCGGCTTTACTTGCTTCCTCGCCCTATTCCTGCCTTAGTTCCTGGGTTACCTGAAGGTGACGGGGGGCCAGCAGTACCAGGAGGAAGTTGGGCAGCTAGACCCTGGTGGCAAAAGTCCTGCCGCCACTTGCCACCCCACTCTCTTCTCCCAGCGTCACATATTGGCCACCAGGGACTTGGGGCTCAGCAGTGCAACGGAAGGCAGTGGACAGAGCCACCCTCGCCTTGAAGCTCCAGCTCATTAAACCACATCTTCAATCGCTGATGGCCAATGAGAGACTGACATCGCTTGCTATTTTAGCACTTGGAAATGCCATTGGTCAGTCATTGGATCTCTGTAATGCTGTTACAGAACAAATGAACATAGAATCTCAGTGTGACATTCTATACCTTTGGGGGAGCGGCTGTAACCCCATAATCCTCATTTTCATGTCATCGTGATCTTACATAGAGAGCATGACTTGTAAAGTATCAGGGAAAGGATATGATCGGCTGAAAGTCATTTCTCTACCCATAGATGTAGACCATTCATGCATATGAAGTCATGAGAATTGTGCAGTGTGGTTGTCATTGTGCTGCAAGGTCTGGGAGTCAGCCTGATATTAGCTCCCCAGTGGCAACAGCAAGGAAAGTAACCAACACCCGGACAGGGTGATAAACAACCCATCGACAGCCATTGCCCAGCAAGGGAACTACAATGCAATGACTCACCTGCATGAGGACACCCCAGGGGAATTGCTCAGACTTGCTTGGAGAGACGCAGTGATGCTCACCTGACTCTGAAGGGGGGAGGGGGGCACAAAGCCATGAGGGAAGAAAGGACATGATAAAAGGAGAGGCATTTCCAGGCTTTATCTCTCTGTGTCACCTACATCTACAGACACCCCCACACCAAGCAACTGAAGCGCTGATGAAAGGGGAGAGCCTGACTGAAAAGCCACCAGCCAGCCTGTGGTGAGAAGCATCTGAGTTTGTAAGGGTACTGAAAGGGTTAAGATCAGCTTAGAATTAAAAGCAATGAGGAGTCCGGTGGCACCTTAAGGACTAACAGATTTATTTGGGCATAAGCGTTCGTGGGTAAAAAGCCCACTTCTTCAGATGCATGGAGTGAAAATTGCAGATAGAGGCATAAATATAGATTGGAACATGACGTGACAGGAGTTACCGTACAAGGGGAGAACCAGTGTTGAAGGCTAATTCAGTCAGGGTGGATGTGGTCATCTCCCCATAATTGATGGGGAGGTGTCAATACCAAGAGAGGGAAAATTGCTTTTGTCGTGAGCCAGCTACTCCCAGTACTTATTCAAGCTCAAATTAATGGTGTTAAGTTTGCAAATCAATTGTAACTCTGCAATTTCTCTTTGAAGTCTGTTTTTGAAGTTTTTTTGAATGGCTACTTTGAATTATTGGGTGTGAATGTGTAAATGTGGTATTGATTATATAAGTCCCATATGGGCTTGTGATTTGGATTTCTGATTTTTCACGCAGGCGGCCTGGGTTCAATTCCCAGTGTGGGAACAATGCAGAGCTTTTGCTCAGAGGGGAGGCAGGAAATGAAAGGAATGGGAAGGGATCCTGCCAGCAGGGGCGTTGGACAGTGTTGGGAGGGGACCCCAGAAGTGGGGGTGGGGCAGTGGTCTGGGGGGAGATGAGGGAAGGATCCCAGCTCTGTGGGAAGTTGACATTCTGGAGAGCACAGGTCTGGCATGGGGGATGGGAAGAGTGAGTGTGTCCCTCTAAATTCACCACCAGCAGACTAGGCAGGCTTGGAAGAATTACGTATTTGTTGGTAAATGTCAATTTCTGTGTAAACACACGACCCAATGGCAAAATCTTTCCATCGATAATAATCAAAATTGACAGATGGGCAAAGTAAGAAACATGCTGCTTGAGAACTTATCCTATTCTAATCCTCTAGGGTTCCCTTTTGCCTTAGGCACCACCACGTGGGCATTTCATATCCCTCCTCATTTTCACACAGACACACAATTTCCTTTGCACAGATCCATGAACAGCAAAACCTCCCTGTGTCTCTTGTCTGAGCCAGGGCATTCGATTCCACTGAAGCCTTCTCTCCTGCAATGGCAATGGTCAGACAGAGGGAATGCATCCACCTTCCCCCTGGCAGTGAGATATTCACTCTCCTCTTCATGCTGCTGTTGTTATTCCATGAGTCATCAAGGATGGAATAAAAAGCTGAGTTTACTCCAGGGTGAGGAAAGAAAGGAGCCACCAACGCCCTCAAAAATCTCAATGCCCAGAGAAAACCTGCCTCTGTTATTGGACTCCCGGAGGTGCTGGTAATACAATGGGAAAAGGGACTGTCTGAATTGCCAAGGCAGGGAATGAACAATCTACAGCAACATCATTAACCACAAACACACTCTAGCCATGCTCCAGCCAGTAGAGAAATGGGCAGGAATTCTTGCTGTTCAGCCATGGCCACACGTACAGAGCTGCACAGCAGTGAGTGTGCTGGGGAAGCTGGTCTGAGCAAACAATTTGTAATGACCCTTCAGTGAGAACAGAACCAGAGTGTAGAAAGGCTCCTCTGTTAAGTGGTTGTGGCTGAGGCCTTAGGTAGCTGGGTTAGAAAACCATGGGTACCATTCTGTGAAGGTTTGATCTTTGCCAGCTAGGCAAGGCTGGTGTGTGGTGTCTCCATGGCTGTACTTCCAGGGTCTGATCACAACAGTGCCATCGGGAGCCAAGCCTAGACATATTCAGAGGCTAAGGATAGGTCAATGTTTCAAACAGTGAGTCTAGGCTGCTGCAGCTCAGTAATGGAGATGCTCTATGCCAGGGTTTCTCAAACCTTCTTTCACTGCAATGTCCTTCTGCCAAAATAACTTAATACGTAGCCCTGGAAAGAGGGACCAAGCCCCTCCACTCGGGGGGAGGGAGAGTGCCAAAGACTGAGCCCCAGTGGAGGGAGGGCAAAACCAAAGCCTGAGGGATTCAGCCCTGGGGGGGGGGGGGCTCAGACTTTTGGCTTCAGCCCCAGGACCCAACAAGTCTAATGCCAGCCCTGGTGACCCCATTAAAACAGGGTCATGACCCACTTTGCATCCTGACCCACAGCTTGAGAACCACTGCTCCATGCTGCGGGGGGAGAGTTTTCCTGTTGCTGTAGTCAATCCACTTTCCCAGGAGGTGGCAGCTCTGTCATGGGGAGAAGCTATATCAGTGGGGGTGCAAGCTGTGGTGTTTACCACATGTAAGAAGTTTAATCAAACCCCATTTTTAAAACCACCTGTGGTCTGCAAATGACAAAGGAGCTCGATGAAGCAGGGTCTGTCCTTCAAAGTCCTGGAGACCACGATTCCATACTCCTGTTGTAATGGGGGTATAGCTCAGTGGTAGAGTGTTTGATTGCAGCTCCAGTGGTCCTTTGTTCAAACCCAGGTGCCCTCTTTTTAAAAAAAAAATCATTTCCATTCTCCATCATGTTCAGGAGCTCCACCATACAAGGAGGCTTGAAATGAATGTGAACATTCAACATTTTGCTGTCCAAATGCATAAAAACCTAGCAAACCTGTCCATCAGCTGAAATTAGTTCAAATCCTCTAAGTGTCTAGTTTATGTTTTCATCAATTAAACAAAGGTATCATTCCCTGAAGCAGAGCACAAGTTTGAAATACAGGCAGCATAGAGCCAATATTCATAATGTCAACTACAAAAAAATGATACACATCTAGAGATAGCATCATTATAATCAGCCAATCAGAACCTCTCCATAGACCCCTTACACGACCACTTCCCTGTAATATTGGCTGCAAATATAGAACAGCGGTCGCAATGGTGATCTATACAGTTACAGATTATGTCAATAACGTCACAGGAGGTGACACAGCATCAGTGAGACTGATACTGGAATAGCCTCCAGTTTTGGTGTCCTCCTTTGAAAAAGATGTTGTGAAATTGGAGCTGGGGCAGCAAAGAGCCACCAAATGTTCTGAGGGCTGGAGAAAAATGCCTTCTGGTGAGCTACTGAAAGAGCTCAACCTGCTTAGCTGATCAAAAGAAGATTGAAAGGTGACTTCATTGAAGTGCCTTAATGGAGAGAAAAGATTGGGTATTTAAGGGCTCTTTAATCTAGCAGAGAAAGGCATAAGAAGACCCAATGGCTGGAAGGTGAAAAGAGACAAATTCATATTACAACTAAGGCACAAATATTCAACAGCGAGGATGATTCACCACAGGAACAAGCTACCAAGGAAAGTGGTGATTTCTCCATCTCCTGATGTCATTTCATGAAGACTAGATGCCTTTCTGGAATGTGTTTGCCCCCAAAGTAGCTCTTGTTTCATACAGGAGGCCTGTGATATGCAGGGGGTCAGATTAGATGCTCTAATGGTCTCTTCTGGCCATAAAGTCGACTAATTTCTAAAAAACTGAGTGTAGCATTGGGAGCAGCGTCTGATGTTTCCCTGTCTAGCCGGCTTGCTGCCTAGAACGAACGCTCCTTGAGTGGGGTGATCCACAGGGAGTAGCTCAAACCTGCAAAGTGCCTGGCCAGGGGCAGGACATTAGCACAGCAAGGGAGGGGTGTGGCAGTGACATCACAAAGGCCTTTTGTAGGACCTCAGCATATTGGTCCAAGGTGGTGGGGAGGTGGTGCCCTCACAGAGAGATGCTGACATCAGCCAGGCAGGACAGGGGCGAGGGGCCAGGGAAACCTCAGAGACCCCCTGTGGCTTTGCTCCAGCAAGTCTTCTTCTCCAGGTCTCTCTCTGAGGACTGAGAGAGTATTCGGGTTCACGGACGTGAGCGCCAGGAGGAACCTCTTTCGAGTTTTCTCCTTCCCTTTTAGTGATTTTACTAGAAAACAGCCATCCCTGTTTAGAAGGTAAGAGCATCCTCGAGGTCTGAAACCTGTTCAGTCTGATCCATCTGGTGACAGGTCACTTCCCTTCTCTATACCTCAGGCTCCTCCCCATCTGTCCAATGGGAACAGGGACAGTTCTCGAACTCTGGGCAGTCGTGAGCCTGAGTGAGATAAGGGGCGTTAAAGCCCTGTGTGAAGGAGAAAGGGGAGTTTCACGGTGTTTAGCACCAAGGAATTCTAAAGTTTGCTAAAATGTCTAGTCTGTGGAAAAAAGAAATGGTCGGGGCCAAACTTTTTAACCATTGCCTTTTCTAAAGCCCATTCAGGTGTGTGAGTCTCTGTCTTTTTGGTACCTGGGGTTCTTTGCCAGCAGGAGAGAAGAGGTTCCTGCCTCCATTTTTGTGGCCTTAACAAACCAGGTGATGTGCCCCAGTTCTCGTCTGAGATCCCTGAAAAAGAACATCTTCCCATCCATGAACAAGACAGGACCTATCTTTCAAAGGGGAACAAAGAGACCCCTGGGACTTACAGACTAGCCAGCCTCACTTCCACAGCTGGAGAGGTACTGGAATACATTCTTAAACACTCAGTTTGTCAGCAGCACCTACAGGATAATTTGATTCTTAGGACAAGTGAGCATGGATTTGTCAAAAACAAATCATTCCAAACCAATCCTCTTTCCTTCTTTGGCAGGGTTCCGGGCCTAGTGGACGTGGGCAAACAGTATGAATGATGATTTGGAAAATGGAGTGGAGAGTATCGTTCTAAAATGTGCAACTGACACCAAGCACTTTGGAGCTCAGGATTGGAATTCAAAACACCCTTAAAAAATTGGAGACTTGGTCCTCTTGAGCCAAACCCCATGGCTGGGCCCCTCTCTCTAGACTGGGCTGAAGTGAAACCCCAGAGCCAGACTCTCCTCCTCCTGGGCAGTGCGCTCCGACCTCGGTCAGATGCTGCTTAGCGCTGTCAGAGCAGCTTTGGCTGGGGGATTCTCCCAGCACTTTCCAATAGCGGGAAGGTACGAAATCCCCATTTGCCTGCTGGGGACGGAGCCCTAGAGGGGGGAGCAACTTGCCCAAAGTCCCACCGGAAAAGGAAAACAACCAGCAGTGGAACCAATAGGGGTGTCAGGATCCGGGAGGCGCTGTCACCCCCACACTAGGGCGGTGTTCTGCACCCCCTGCGGCTGGCTGAGTTTCTCTGTCCCTTGGCAATAAGACAGCCTAGAACCCCAACCAGGGTTATTCTATCTGCTACCCAAGATCCATAAACCCGGAAATCCTGGATGCCCCATCATCTCAGGCATTGGCACCCTGACAGCAGGATTGTCTGGCTATGTAGACCCTCCATCATCATTCCACACAAAGATGGACTACAAGCCATCAGGAACAGTATCCCCGATAATGTCACAGCTGAACTTTGTGACTTTGTCCTCACCCATAACTATTTCACATTTGGGGACAATGTTTACCTTCAAGTCAGCAGCACTGCTATGGGTACTCACATGGCCCCACAGTATGCCAACATTTTTATGGCTGACTTAGAACAACGCTTCCTCAGCTCTCGTCCCCTAATGCCCCTACTCTACTTGTGCTACACTGATGACATCTTCATCATCTGGTCCCATGGAAAAGAAAACCCTTGAGGAATTCCACCATGATTTCAACAATTTCCATCCCACCTACAACCTCTGCCTGGACCAATCCACACAAGAGATCCACTTCCTGGACACTACTGTGCTAATCGATGGTCACATAAACACCACCCTATACCGGAAACATACTGAACGCTATACTTACCTACATCTCCAGCTTTCACCCAGACCACATCACACAATCCATTGTCTACAGCCAAGCTCTAAGATACAACCGCATTTGCTCCAACCCCTCAGACAGAGACAAACACCTACAAGATCTCTATCAAGCGTTCTTACAACTACAGTACCCACCTGCTGAAGTGAAGAAGCAGATTGACAGAGCCAGAAGAGTACCCAGAAGTCACCTACTACAGGACAGGCCCAACAAAGAAAGTAACAGAACCCCACTAGCCGTCACCTTCAGCCCCCAACTAAAACCTCTCCAGTGCATCATCAAGGATCTACAACCCATGCTGAAGGACAATCCCTCACGCTCACAGATCTTGGGAGACAGGCCAGTCCTTGCTTACTGACAGCCCCCCAACCTGAAGCAAATACTTACCAGCAACCACACAACAAAAACACTAACCCAGGAACCTATCCTTGCAACAAAGCCCATTGCCAACTCTGTCCACATATCTATTCAGGGGACACCATCATAGGACCTAATCACCATCAGCCATGCCATCAGGGGCTCATCCACCTGCACATCTACCAATGTGATATGTGCCATCATGTGCCAGCAATGCCTCTCTGCCATTTACATTGGCCAAACCAGAGAGTCTCTACGTAAAAGAATAAATGGACACAAATCAGACATCAAGAATTATAACATTCAAACACAGCCAGAGAACACTTCAATCTCCCTGGTCACTCGATTACAGACCTAAAAGTCGCAATATTACAACAAAAAACCTTCAACAACAGACTCCCACGAGAGATGCTGAATTGGAATTAATTTGCAAACTGGACACCATTAAATTAGGCTTGAATAAAGACTGGGAGTGGGTGGGTCATTACACAAAGTAAAACTATTTCCCCATGTTTATTTGTCCCCCTACTGCTACTCACACCTTCTTGTCAACTGTTGGAAATGGGCCATCCCGATTATCACTACAAGTTTTTTTCTCCTGCTGATAATAGCTCACCTTAACTGCTCACTCTCATTATAGTGTGGATGGCAACACCCATTTTTTCATGTTCTCTGTGTATATATATATCTTCCTGCTGTATTTTCCACTGTATGCATCTGATGAAGTGGATTTTAGCCCATGAAAGCTTATGCTTAAATAAGTTTGTTAGTCTCTAAGGTGCCACAAGTACTCCTCATTATTTTTGCAGATAAATTAATGGAGGTTAAGTCCATTAAGGGCTATTAGGCAGCCTGGGTAAGGAATGGTATCCCAAGCCTCTGTTTGTCAGAGGGTGGAGATGGCTGTCAGGAGAGAGATCACTTGATCACTACCTGTTAGGTTCAGTCCCTCTGGGGCACCTGGCATTGGCCACTGTTGGCAGATAGGATATGGGGTTGGATGGACCTTTGGGCTGACCCAGTCTGGCCATTCCTCTCTTCTTATGAAGGGAAGGGCAGAGCCCTGCAACAGAGTTTCTGTAGTGTAGTGGTTGTCACGTTTGCTTAACACGCAAAAAGTCCCTGGTTCAAAACCAGGCAGAAACATGATGGCTTAATTTTTCCCAGCTCCTAGTGGCCTGTCCCTGCTGTTGTAGGAGCAGCAGTGATTTCTATGCTCAATAGGTCTGTTATACTTCCCCCATTCCCATTTTTGTCTCTTCTCCCTCTCTGAATGCTTGTGAAGTGGCTTCCCCCCCTCCCCCTCCCGCTCCCTCCTGCAATGCTTGTGGGATGAATGGGCTGGTTGAACGGCTGGAAGATCAGAAGAGCTCCTAGATAGACAAGGTGTCTGGGACTCTAATTAGGCAGCAATCACACACCCAGAGCATGGACACTACATGGACACTGGCTGAGGTGGAGTGTGACCAGCCAGATGCAGCCAAGTCATCTCCAGTCGCAGGCCATGAGGAGCAGGTCCTTAAAAGGGGAAGGGGCCATGTGCTCAGGAGTCACTCACAAGCTTGTACCTCCAGTGACTGCCCTTCGCCTGGCCAGTGGTTCACTGCATTGCAGTTCATTGGGCCTCAGGAAGACTTACCTTCATCGCACCGGCCATCGCGGCGCTGTGAGACACTTACCTGGCAGAATCCTGTGCCTGCCTCTTGGCTTCCCAGGGATGGCTACTTGCAGCCCAGGAGAAGAAGGATGGTTCTGGTGAAAGGAAGACAAGCAAAGCACTGGGAGGAAATTTGGGTGTGGGCTCTGCGCAGGGGGTGGGGTGCAGGAGGGGTGGTGCAGCTCGCAAAGTGACCGGTACACACAACCCTCTGGCAGCAGCTCCTAGATGAGTGGGGCCAGGGGATCTCCATGTGCTGCTGTCGCCAGGCGCTGCCCCCAGAGCTCCCATTGGCTACAGTTCCTGGCCAATGGGAGCTGCAGAGTTGGTGCTCAGGGCAGGGGCAGCACGTGGAGACACTCCCCCCACCCCAGGGGATGCTGGGACATGCCAGCCACTTCTGGGAGCGGCACGGAGGGACGGAGGTAGAGTGGGCAGTGAGCCACCTTAGTGCTGCTGGCACATCTCTGCACACCCGTTGTGGGAGGGGAGCAGAGGGCCTCCATGTGCTGCCTGGGGTAGGGGCAGTGCACAGAGCTGCCTCCCCTCCCGGGTCTATTACAGGAGTGGGTGGGTGGGGTCTTTTGGCCTGCAAGGTGCAGCAGGTCGGACTAGATGATCTCACTGGTCCCTTCTGACCTTAAAGGCTCTGAGTCTAAAAGGGAGAGGGAAGTAAAGGAAATTAAAAAAAAATAAAATAAACCAAGCATTGTAATACCAGGATGACTCCAACTGCTCATTATATAGTCCCACCCCTTTCTTCCTCCACTGGGTGTTTAATGACCTGTTGGGATTTGGGACACTGATTCTCTCATTCCATTGATAAACTGAAACAATGTGACTGAAATTAAACCAATTTCCAGTGGAGGAATCATCACATCATTGCATTGGCTGGGAATCAAACCCAGGTTAACTGCTCGGAAGGCAGCTATGTTCACACTATACCACCAATGCATCTGGTGAAAGTCTCTGATTTTTCACACTTGGTGATTGGTCACCTTACTTCTCAGCATGAGGCAAATGTCTCTGTGGTCTCTGCCATTCATCGTGGGGAGTTTCCCCACTGATAACAGTTCTTGCTGGGTTGGGGATGGGAGAGAGAAGAGGCATTTATTCTGTTTCATTCCTCTCCATTTTCTGTTCCTCCCCGTCCCTTCCAGGGTCCTCCCTTCCATTTCAGACTGTGCAGTGACACCCTCCCCACACCCAGGACTCTCGAGCCTCTGGAGCAGCACGATCCCATGAGATCCTCAGTGACCAAGGGTCTTTTCCAACTTCCAGGAGGCCCAGCTTGAGTCTAAAGGAAGCTCTGTTCCTTCCTGGGGATCCTCTCTCTCTTCATGGAGATCAAGATCATGAAGCCTCTGCCTTGCCTCCTGGGTCTGAATTAATGTCCCATTTCCCACTATCTGCTCGAAAGAAACAAATGTTTCTAACCCAGGTGAGCGGCGTTAATTCAGCTGGAATCCTTCACCCACATTCCTTAGGAGATACAGACTCTCTGTGACACAGACTGACTGGGGTTCATCTCTGCATGTCCCCAGTGGGGAAGGAAAGACACTGAGGGGGAAGGAAGAAGATGGACAGAAGGAGTCAAATGGGGCTAGACCAGAATAGGACATTTTCTGCCTGTTAAAATGTACTAGACTCTAATTGCTTAAAACAAAACAAAAACCCACCAGCTTCTGTTTGAACCATCAGCTTTTCACAGAGCAGCCAAAGTGGTGAAGCACAGACACACATAACCACCGACAGCCCAAGTTTGTCTAAGAAGCACCTATAGTGGCTCATGCAGGGGGAAATACAGCTGTGGGTGTGAGGTCAGGCCTCATCCAGAGCGTTGGTTTTCATTAGCCACGGAGCTTCCCCCACTTCCTTTGCCCAATTCACATGGAAAGTGCCATAGGAGGGTGATGAGAGTAAATTCTAAACTCTGAAATGCGGCGGTTGGCCCAGAGATTGGGATAAGGGGTTTGAAGAGAAAAAGCTCTAAGAGTATAAAACCAGACAGTCTCCAGGGGCTGGTCCGGTACACGCCTCAACAGGGAGCCATTCGGGGGAGGGGGTTTCACTCCCTCTGTTCAATGTCCTGAGAGGTATTTGAAGATGAAGATAACACCATGGCTAACAGGTGACTGGCACGTCCTGGGTTAAAGAAAGGGACCTGGGTTACTAGTCGGAAGATTTGCGTTACCATCACTGTCTGACCCCCCTTCAGTGCGGAGCAGGTGTGTACGTTGCTGGATGAAACGCAGAGACTCCTGGAGAGCAGGGGCAGCTGTTTCCATGGCAGAGAGCCTGGCACTTAGGAGACTTTCTACACTTGCTGTTTTGAAGCAATTCAGTAAAATAACGGTGGAGCTACAATGTCTGGTCCAAAATTTCAGCCCCCCTGGTGCAAAAACGCTATTTTAGGATCTACATCGGAGGCTCCCGGCACTAGGACACTTGACCAGAGAGCTCAGTGGGGGCGTAACAGCTGCTGACTCTGAGGGTCCCGGGCTAAATCCACTTGCAGGGGGAAGTGTTTTGATTTATTTGATGGATAATGAGCACCAGCTACCAGGGTAGAAGCCCTGAGAGTCGCTGCCACTCCAGCTGCTGCTAGGGCAGGGGGGAGCCCCAGGGGGCCAGCTGCTGCTCTGGCCACCCCAGAAGTGCTGCCAGAGGCCACCAAGCTGTGGCTGCTCCTGCTGCCCTCGGGACCACTGGTCAAGTGGTCCCCGGGCCAGCCGCATTGGCCGCTGCTTGGGCGGTCCCTGGAGCCAGTTGATTGAGTGGCCCTGGAGTCAGCCACTGTGCCCACTGCAGAAGTCACGGAGGTTGCAAGAAGTCACAGAATCCATCACTTCCACCACCTCCGTGACAGACATGGAGACAAACCCTTCCCTGCTGTGACTGCAGTTCCTGGAAGGAAAGAGAAGAACAGAAAGTGACGAGAGAAAGAAAAAGAGAGACTCCCTGTCACGTCTCTCCCTGCTGCCTCCCCCCTTGTATTCTGTAACCCCATCTCACTGGGTTCCCTGTGCTGGTGCCATGGGGGTGACACTAGAGTTCTGGGGAGCTCTTCATTTCTCAACATTTCACACAAATTTGTCTTTGGGCTGAAATTTCTCCTGTTAGGCCTCTCAGTCAGAGCTGTACCCCACCCTGTTTGCGGGGGGGGGTGGGGGGGAAGAGGGGAGATGTAAATTGCAGAGCAGGCAGAGAAGTCGCCCATAAAGGGTCATATTGTTCTGGTGACTGGTTCTGACGGGGTCCCACGTCCTCTGACACAGGCTCATGTGCAGAACATGGGAGCTCTGGCTTGTCCTAAATGCTGTAGAGTGTGAGTTCCTGGAAAGGGCAGGGGAGAGGGAGCAAGAGGAGAAAGGCAGAGACATTGGAGACGAGGAATTGCGGGGAGAAGAAGGAAAGAACAGAGAGACAATAAATGATTGAAGCAGAACAGGTGTCCCAACTCCATCTTGCTCATCACAGGTGTTCAGAGAGACAGGTAGTTGCGGGTTTTCCAGTGTCAAGTCTGAACTTTGATTCTAACAATGTGTGTTGAAATATCAAGGGGATCTCCACATACCTGATCTCTTCCCTCTCCCCTTTTTTAGTATTAATTTTTATTTTGACGTGTTTGGCTTAACCGTGATTTTCTCTTTCCCCACCTGTATTGCAATTTGGGGTTTATGTTTATTTTGCCTCCCTTTTGTTCATGTCATTATAATTGTAACAGCAAAGGAATCTGCAGGAGCAAAAACTGACTCAAAACTTCATGTCCCCACCATGCCGGAACATCCTACAAACAGCGCACGGAGCTGGAATCATAACACGCAAGGCCAGGGGATGGGAGATGCAGGTTTCCAAGGGTTCCGTCTTTCTCAGATGACACATTCCAGCCCCTTGTGTGCCTCCATCCTGTATGACCTGCTGGACTTTGACACATTTATTGTCTCATTCTATAGATAATGTGATTGTAACACAATGTGACTGAAATTAAACCACTTCCAGATGAGGAAACAACAGAAGAGAAAAGCCATTATTGCATTGACTGGGAATCAAACCCAGATGAATTGCTTAGAAGACACCTACGCACACCACTATACCACCAATGCATCTGGCAGGAGTAGCTTTCCTGCAGGTTCTGTGTGCTGGCAATGGGGTGACACATGACCACGGAGTTAGTGAGCAGGGTGGATGGGCTGGAAGCTGCCTGACAGCTGGGAGCACAGTTAGGATCCCAGAGTGACTGAAAGGGGGCAAAGGTGAAAACAGATCTCACTGGGAGCTGGCCCCACACCTGCCCCGCCCCTAGGAGAGGGGAACTGAAGCTCAACTTCAATCACAGAAAAATCTTCCCTGAGAAGGAAGGGGACAGCTTGTTTTAAAGACCAGGTTTGTGTTTGTTCCTGCTACATACGGAGGGGCTGGGTAGTGCTGATTCCAGCCCCCAGACTCTGGGAGGATAAGGAACAAATTCAGGCTGCCAGTGACCTGCAGGAGGAAGATGATCTTTTGACAGTGACGGACGCCTCGTCCTAAAGGCCTTTGTCTGCCCCCTTCCAGTGACTGTTTGGCACAGGAATGCAGCCCCCACTCCTGGGTCTCTCCTGGGGAAATAATGTTTCTGTGCAAAACACCAAAGCTTTTAACAGAAAGGAAGAAAAGGAAATGGCCACATGATGGGACTAGCACATAAGGAATGAAACACAAGATGCTTCTCCCACGTGCATTGACTTTTAACCTTGTTTGTGGTGGTGTTGTATCCATGTTGGTCCCAGGGGTCCCCTGGGGCGCCGGGCATTGGCCACTTTCGGGAGAGTGGGCTAGATGAACTGGTCTGACTCAGTGTGGCTGTTCTTATGTTCTAACTGCAGGTTATGGAAGAGACGACCTTCCAGGCTACACAGAACTGAAGAAGGGTGCTGGGTTAGCTCCACAGCTTGTCTCTTTCACCAACAGAGTTTGGTCCTCTGCAAGCTCTTACCCTCACCCACCTTGTCTCTCTTGGACTCTGAAAAGTGCTTTCTCCCCACTCCCGTTGCAGAGAAGTTAAGTTTTCCCTTTGGGCAACGATCAGGCTGAAGCAATTGTATTGACTGTGACACTAGAATTGGAGATTTAATATTATAAATAAATGAGTCTAAACCTGAGGTTCTGGTTTTCACATTGGATTTTCTAACTCAGTTCCCAATGCTCTTCTAGAAAGGCCTCCAGGCTGCCTGCCCAGCCCAGCAAAAGTGGCCAGGAGAAAGCCCACACTGCTGCTCTTTCAGGTACTTGAAGGCTGCTATCAAACCCCCCTCACTCCGTCAGTCCCCAGTCTGTGGCAGTGCCTGGGATTCTTCCGTCCTAAGTGCAGGACTCTGCACTTCTCCTTGTTGACCTCCTTGTTGAACCTCCTCAGATTTCTTTTGGCCCAATCCTCCAATTTGTCTAGGTCACTCTGGACCCAAACCCTGTCCTCCAGCGCTTGGATTCTTTACATGCTTTCACAGAGCAAAGAGCACATGTTCCATGATTTCATAGGGCAGAGTTTTGTGCTATAGGGAGCTTTCCCTGTGTGAATTTGACAGGTGGATCAACATAGAGACACATTGTGACCCTTCTCAGGGTGCTGAGGGCTGAGAGTCTCCTTGTTGCCACCTGCCACAAGGAAGAGGGAGTTTTGCATTTGGCAGCTGGATGTTAGTGACCAAACTCACCAGCTTGCTGGAACTCAAGGACCCTCCTCTGAGCTACAGCAGCCACCTTAACCTTTGAGTTCCTTCAATGTGTCCCCCTCTGGGGTCCAGCCCGGATCACCAGATCCCTGGTGAAATCCCAGATCCTCTCTTCCCCAAGTATCCCAGGTTACTAGTTTTACTGTGGGCCATTGCTACTGTATATCACACAGCACCTGAGTACAGTTATCGAACAAGCAAAAAATTTATTTCACAACGGATAGAGATTTAAACAAACAAACGTGAGTGATGGAAACCAACTGTTACCAACTAAACAAAGGCAGAAAATGATAGAATAGAAAGGCCAGCACAAAAAACAGAGAGAGGAACAATAAGATACTAAAAGGACAATGGTTGGAACTCTCCATTTCTCTCAGTCTTTGGATTGATGGGTACTAGAGCTGTAGCAACAGTTGAGGAACCAGGGTAAATTAAATCTAAGGTTTGAGCTGCTAGTGAAGCATTTCCCACACTCACTGCATTCATAGGGCCTCTCTCCTCTGTGGATTGTTTGATGACTAATAAGGTGCGAACTGCGATTGAAGGTTTTCCCGCACTCAGTGCATTCACAGGGCCTGTCCTCTGTGTGGATTCTCTGATGTTGAGAAAGGTTTGAGCTGCTAGTGAAGCATTTCCCACACTCACGGCATTCATAGGGCCTCTCTCCTCTGTGGATTGTTTGATGACTAATAAGGTGCGAACTGCGATTGAAGGTTTTCCCACACTCGGTGCATTCATAGGGCCTGTCCTCTGTGTGGATTCTCTGATGTACAGAAAGGGCTGAGCTGTGAGAGAAGGTTTTTCCACACTCCCTGCATGTATTTTTTCTCTTTCGCCTGAGGATATCCTGCTGTGTTGTGGTTTCCATGAGGACCTTCTGAGTTCCCCAACAGGAAAGAAATTTATCCACTTTCTTCCCTGGCTGGTTTCCTTGATCTGTTTTTGGTCTGTGCTGAATCTCCCAGGATTTTCCCTGCTCATGACTCCTGGACACATTCCTTTTCGATCTTTGAGATAACGTTCTGTTTTTACCCACTGGCTCAACATTTTCAGGCTGAGAATTCTGCTCCTCTTTCTCACATGCCATTGCATCACCTGCTGTGACAGAGACAGAAACCTCAGGCAGGGATGGAAAGGGGAAGAGCAAACCAAAACAAGTGCTGAAGACAGGTCAAATAAAAATCAGGAGCTGAACTCCCCCAAACTCTTCCCCCAAATAGGAGAGAGGAGGGGAATGAATTCAGCCTTCACATCCCATCCATACGCAGGGGGAAGGGAGGAAGCTACTGCCTGGTGTCTGCTAGGATCTATAGGAAGCCATGAACTATATTTACCCTGAGGATATGACCCCTGCTAGGGACAATAATGAACTGAGAGACCTCCCCAAGGGCTTTGTTGGGCATTCCAGATGTTTCCTTCAGGCACTTACAGATTCTGAGGTGGTTTAATGTTTCCTCACCTGTGCAGGGAGATCTCAGGATCTCTCTTTCCTCTGAACCCTGGAGGTCTGGGACCCATGGCTCTTCCCCTTGTTCCAGCTGGGAGATCACATCACGTTGGAAAACTAGAAACCCTGCTCAGATGAAAGAAAACAAAGGAGTTCAGTTGATTTCATAAGACTTGGTCATAAAAAAACAAACATTCTATTAATTTAACTTCAGTGCCTAGTGTGACCTGGTGGGCCAGGGCAGTTCTCACTGAAAATGCCAAAGTTAGGGCAGGCTGAAAAAGGGAGAGCAGATGCTCCCAAAACTGCTGGTTAACACTGAAGTTAAACTCACCGACCAGTCACCAACTGTGCTTCTGATCCCCCACACGGGTTATCGAGAAGCTGAAAAAAGAAATCACACAGCCCCCTTTATTGCATCCCAGTTCTCTGACTCCCAATCAGCAACTAGGTCCAGTACAGTGAGAGGTTATTTAAAAACTCTGCTCACGTAAACAAAGTGTTCCTCTGACCCCAAAGGGTCAGCCACATCACCTGGTCAGTATAGGTTTGGATATTACCCAAAATTCCATCCTTCCAGCCAATCCTTTAGCATCTAAACTAAAGGTTTAAACGAAAGAAAGACAGAAAGAAGTTAAATGGGAAGGCAGTCAGATACATTCCAAAATGGATATATCAGGTTCTTAGCAGTATTGGTGAGTTGCTGGCTTGAAAGTCTGTCTGGAATGCATCCATAGCTTGGATGGGTCATTCAGTCCTTTGTTCCAGGGTTCAGTTTGTAGAGAAGGTGCTCCAGAGGTAGGAAGGGGGATTGAAGACAAATGGAGATGATGCAGCTGCCCTTTATATTCCTTTTGCCATGTGGCCTGTACTTCCTGTGTCCCAAACACAAGCTTCACAGCACGTGGCATGGAAAAGCCTTGGAGTTCTCATTACACAGGCATACCCCGGCATGTCTTGCTGACTCAATAGGTGTATCCCCTTGGTCCTTTCCATGGGCTCATTGTACAGCTGATGACTCTCAATGGGCCATCAAACAGGGGGCAGTGCTGATGCCAATATGTCTGGGGGTGTCACCCAGAAACACTGCACAAGTCTGGAAATACAGATATACCCCACATATCTATAACTCACAATACAAAGGTGATACAAACATAGAAACAAAATTATCATACTTGGCAAATCATAACATTTTCACTGACACCTGGCATGGCATATCTAGCACGATTCATTGCAATTTTATCAGATTGTATTATTATTTTATTATTAATACCAAAGTGTCTCACAATTCCATACAGTGTCACACTTGGTAAACCAGTGAATTCCCAGGACCAGTTCCCCAGGTCCTTGAAGATGCCGAACACTGTGCTTATGAGGGACTGAAATACCCACATATCTGCTGGGAACACACACACAGACACTGTATCTGTCTACACCCCTGTGTTCACTCTTCTAGAAAATTATGATCAATTTTGTACACAGTATGGCTTGTGAGGTATCATTTGAAAGAACTGAGGGGACAGGAACCCTTACCCAGCGAGGTCACAGTCTCATAGTTCTCCTGCATGACATCCCAGTAGAGGGCTCTCTGAGTGGGGTCCAGCAGAGCCCACTCTTCCCTGGTGAAATTCACAGCCACCTCCTCGAAGGTCACCGGCCCATGAAGGAGCAAGAGTCCAACACTCAGGACCTCTTTCCCCACTCACAGCCCCACCATTTGTGGCAGAGAGGAGCCAATCAAATGGAAGCTCTGGGTGGATCCCACTCAACAGAGTCCCACCCCCACCCCGCTCAGCGTATCCAGCAAATACCAGGGTGATGGGACGAAGAGAGAGCCCCTTGTCTCTCCCAGCAGATCCATCACACACCTACTAGCCACCGACTGATACAGGAGATGGAGCCCCTAGCGGGGTTCAGGGAAAACTCCCTGGTAGGAAGCCCAATAACATCCTCTTTGTGAGGAGCTGGATATGAAGGGAGAGGCAGCTCCAATAAGCCTGACTCATGGGTGCCCCCTTCATATCTCACAGCAGCCGCTGGGTAGTGAGCTCAGGCTCCCGCACTGGGAGTCTGGTGAGTTTGACTAGCTCCATGTAGGTGGGCTATTTTCTTTCTTCACAAATTAGGGCATTTCCACCTCCCAACCTCCTGAGTCTGTTCCTAGAATCTAGGGCACTTATTAAATAACTCCCAGCAGGTTTGCCACACCCTGGCCTCCTCCTTTCCCCACCCTGTGAATTTCCTGCCCCGCTCCAACCTCCAGACCAGACTGTGCAAACCTTCCCATCTCCGGTGTATTTGCTCTCCCTCTCCTCCAGCAGGAACCCACCAGCAACCCCCCGATAATCTCTACCTGAACTGACTCCACTGCAGCCATTTCTCTTCCCTGTCCCACGCCAGGCTGGGATGAGCTGGAGGAAAACATGGACGCCATTCTGCAGCCTGTCTGGGGGAGAAGGGCAGTTGTGGGCATTTCAGAACTGGGTTTAGTTAATTTATCATCACAATTCCCCCAGGCCCTTTCCCTGCAGACAGACACCCTAGATCCTGCCATGCTGGGAAATGCTCAATCTGTTTATTACAAAGTAGATCTGGCCCCTGCTGCCAGGCTACGCCCAGACACATTTTTAACCTCCCTTCTCCCTCCCCTCACCCTGTAACAAAGTCTCTGAACACAAGGCTAGAAAAGAGCAGAACCAAAGGAGTCACTGTTGGGGATTCCAAGGGACACTGACCCCACGGCAGCCACACCCCAGCAGGGGGAATATGGAGTCAGGAACTGGCTTTCCCTCTGTCTGATCCTTGTTTTGTTCACTGGAAAGTGGTTCTGCCCAGGGATGCAGCAATACATGTGTCATTTCTCCCACTGCCCCTTTCAGTCTCTCCTTCCCGTCCTCTCTCCCTGCCCCTCTGGCTGGGAAAGTCCCATTCCTGGGGGCTTTGCTCTCCCAGGGCTGGATTTTCTCCTGGCAATTGCTACTGGGAGGAGAAACGAGGAGGGGCTGTTTGTGCAGAGTCACTTTCTTGCCAGTCCCCAGCACTTTCCCTGAGGTCTATCAGTTACCTGGAGACTCTAGCTCAGAATTTAGTATTAACAGGGCCCAGGGCTGCCCTAGGGGGCTAGGACCAGCTGGAGAAAGTCATCCCCTGGGCCGGGCAGAGAAGCAGCTTTAATTCAGGTCACTTCCCAGCACAGAACCCCACTGGGGGAGCAGCAGCTGCTAAGCCTGGTCTCCCAGATCACAATGGAGGCTGCAGCCTCTGACCCAGGAAGCTGAACCCCAATATCCTGGGCAGAGAGGGACAGAGCGTCTGAGCAGCTTCCCTCCTTTAGCTCTCTGGGGAGAGCAGCTAATGAGAGCCCCTCCTCACAGGGAGAATTGCTGATCTCATTTGCCCCACTGTCCATCCGGAGTCACTCCTTGTCTTTCCATACAGTGACTCTGGATTAACATTTCTCTTAATGAATCCAGATTTCAGAAAGAACGAGTCCAGAACGCTGTGAAAGATAGTGCCATAGTATAGCAGTGCTAGATCTCTTCCCACCTCGCTCACCCTCCAGATCTAGGACAAGGAATCGGGCAGGAGTTTTCCCAATGGAACCGGAAGTTCCTGCAGTTTTCAAGAGGGGAGAAAAGCAAAATCTGTCATTTCACCTTACAGTGTTTGATAAGTGGATAGAAAGTTTTCACGGTGCCTGGGCCTGGCCGGGGAATGTCGGGCAGTGCTTGGAGCCAGGATTCTGGCACAAGCTGATGAGATAGAAGGAACATGGTTAGTAGCAACCCCCAGAGCTTCCATCCAGGGGGGCCCCCAACATCCCCAGTACCCAGACCCCCCCAGCCAGATATTTCCTGGGACCCAACCCCCAGAATCCCTGGCCAGAGACCCCAGATACCCCTCAGAGCCCCACCGGCCAGAGAACCCCCACCAGATCTTCACTGCTGGCTGGGAATCCCAAAGGTTCCCCCCACCAAGAGCCCCCACCAGCCAGGGACCCCAGTTAGGAACTCACTGCCATCCTGAGATTCCCCCACTGCCCTCCTAGGACCCCCGCCTGCCCTTCAGCAGAGAGGTAAGACATGTCCATGCCCTGTCACTAGCAAATAATGGTCACCATGGATCCACCCCAGAGGTGGCTGCATCACAGAGGCCATTTGTCATGGGGTTTGGGATACTTCTGGACCCACACTGCACTGAGTGACCTCTTCATCCCGTGCCAGCTGGAGACAAGAAAAGGGTCCAGCCAACTCTCCCGTTACCAGCTGGAAACCACTGAGCCCCCAAACAGGGAGAGGCCTCTGGCGTTGATGGGTATTAAATATCTGGCTGGTCTCTTTCATCAGCAAACATTTTAACAGAGATAAAGGAGGGAAGAAATGGCTCTCAAAGGAGTCGGGAAAGATGATCTCTGGGCAATTTAACTCCCCGGGGGCTCCGGGCGGGGCTGGAGCGGGCAGAGCCCGGGGGGCGGGGCCCAGCTGGAGAAAGGTCCGCCCCCCCCGGCCGGGCCCCCCCCGGCCGGGCCCCCCCCGGGGAGCAGCAGCGGCTCAGCCCGGGCCCGACTCACGCGGAGGCGGCAGCAGCAGCAGCTTTATTCTCCCGCCCCCAGCGGGGCTCGCAAGGCGCATGCGCAGTAACAGCTGCTGAAACCCTTCCTTACCTGGGCTGGAGAGGGCGGAAGCGGCCCCGGGGCAGGCTGGGAGATGTAGTTCCTGACTCTCCCCGGAGCGGAAGTGATGTCAGCGGGGGAGCCGGAACCGGGCTGCGCAAGAGTGTTGGGCGCTGCGGCTCTGCCTGGCTCGCGCGGGGCCGTTGGAGCCTCTCCCGGGCCGGAGAAGGGTTGGTGCCGTTGGAGCTCTGGGCATGCGCAGATCGCGGCGGGAGAGCCCTTCATTAACCCGGGGGGGGGGCGGTGACCCCCGAGGAGCGGGGAGAGAAAGGGGGGGGGCTGAGATCCCCTCGGATTTACCGCTGCCCCCTCCCGTGGGGACCCCCCTCCTCCCCCGTCCTGCCCCCTTTCTCCCTAGAGAGCCACGAGCAGCGCCCAGGGTGACCCCCCCCTCCCCCAACCCCTGAGAAGTTCCCTGTCCCCCCCCTCCCCCGATTGTGCCCCTTTTTCTCTCCCCTTCGCCAGTGGCCAGTTCAGGTCTCAGGTTTGGGGGGTTTCCCCCATTTCCACCTGCAGGGATTTGTCCTTGTGCGGGTGGGAAATGGTTCCCCCCAGTGATTCCTGAGCTGGGCAGAGGGTGAATGGGCAGAGGCTGGGGGGCCCTGAGACAGGGACACCTCTGGGCTGGGCTGGGGGGGCCACTCTCTGCTGGCAACGGGGCCTGGGAAGGGCCAGGAAGGGGAGGGAGGAGCAAGTGCCCCCCACGGAGACGGCCCAGCCCCAGGTTTCCCCTCCCAGCTACTTCCCCTCCCCCAACCTGCCCAACCCAGCAGCCCCCCCACCTGCGAGTCACTTTCCCAGACCCCACTGCCAGCCTCTCCCCACAGCCAGTGACCTTCTGGCTCCAGCCCCACTCCTGTCCCCTCTGAAAGCCACATCACCCAGGGCTCCCTGCCAGCCATGTGAGTGTGAGGCAAGAAGAATCCGTCCCATTCTGTTGTTGATTCAATATCGCTGTGTAATCCCCACAAATTTCCCATGTTTTCTCTTGAACTGTTGACATAAAATCTCCCCAGATGTTGGGGCTTCTCTATTATGTTGTCAAATATTTAGTTTGTGCCCCATTTTCTCCTCCGTTCTGAAATACTGATATCAAATGCTCAAAAATCTTCCCACTTTTCTCTCTATGTGTGTGACTGAGATCAGGGCTCTTATCGTACTGGGCGTGGCTCACGCCTGGCCTGAGATCAGGTCTCCCAGTGGGCCGGGCACTGCACAAACCCTGACCGACTTTGGGGCACTGGCTGTGCCAGGAACTGCACAGACCCCTACAGAGAGCAGGGACCTTGTTGTGCCGGGTGCTACAGTGACCCTGACTGAGCTCCGGGCCCCTGTTGTGCCAGGCTCTGCATCAACACCAAGTGAAATCAGGCTCCCATTGTGCTAGGTGCTGCAGACACAGCAAACAAACTCAGGGACCTTGTTGTTCCTGGAGCTGCAGAGACCCCAAGTGAGTTCTGGGCCCTGTTCTGCCAGGTGCTGCAGAGACCCTAACAGAGGTCAGATCCCACTGTTGTGAGAGGTGCTGTGGAGACCCCAAGTGAGATCTGTGCCACTGTTGTGCTGGGCACTGCAGAGACCCCACAGACATTAGGTCCCCCATTGTGCCAGGTAAAACAGACCTGGACCGAGATCACGGCCCCCCCTTGTGCCGGGCAGCGCACGACTGCGGCCCAGATAGCTGCCTCCATTGTTCAGGGTACTTGAGAAACCTCGACTGAGATCTGTGTCCCTGTTGGACCTGGCCCTGCACTGACCCCGACCCAGATCATGCCCCACCACTGTACTGGGCACTGCACTGACCCTGGCAGAGATCCTGGCCCCACATTTTGCCAGATACTGCAGGGACTCCAAACAAAATCCGGGATCCTGTAATGCTGGGAGTTGCAGAGTCCCCGACTGAGGTCAGGCCCCTGTTGTGCAGGGCTCTGCACAGACACTGAGATCAGGGTCCCCATTGTGACTGGTGCTGCAAAGACACCAAGGGTATCTCTACCCTGCCATTAAAACCCCCCAGCTGGCCCATGCCAGGTGACTCAGGCTCACAGGGCTCAGGCGAAGGGGCTGTTTAATTGCAGTGTAGATGTCTGGGCTCGGGCTGGAGCCAGGCTGTAGGACCCTGCGAGGTGGGAGGGTGCCAGACCTTGGACTGCAGCCCCAGCCGGAACATGGACACCACAATTAAACAGCCCCACAGCCTGAGCCGTGTGAGCCCAAGTCAGCGGGCACGGGCCAGCCGTCGGTGTCTAACAAGTTTTCATGGAGAATTTGGGGCAAAACTGGGAACTGAACCCAGATTGTTTGAATTCTTGCCTCTCCCCTTAACCCCAAGCCCAGCGTGTGTGTGTACAGCGTTGTTTTGGTCTGTGTTTGCTTTGCATTGGCTTCCAAAGGAGGCTGTGGAATTTCCTTCATTGGAGGTTTTTAAGACCAGGTTAGAGATGCACCAGTCTGGGAATGTCTAGGGATACTTGGGTTCTGCCTCAGCACAGGGGGCTGGAGTAGACGCCCTCTCAAGATCCCTTCCAGGCCTACACTGAAATAATTCTCTTTTGTGCTGTGTCCTGTTCTACGCTGAGCTGTTTTGCATGGGGCCATTTGGAACTGTGATCGCACCATGTTGTGTAGCAGTTTTGTGGTGCATTGTTTTGCCTCAGCTTGTTTGGTGCCTGTGCTGTGTTGGTTTGAGTTGAGCTATTTTCCGTTGTGTACTTTTGTCCTAGGATGTCGTCGTTTGCATCGTGTTACTTTCTTTTCCTTTGTATTGTCATTTTATGCTGTGGAGTGTAGGTTGTGTTTTTTTCCCCCCTGAATTGCCTGACATTATGTTGTGGTGGGTTTTATTCTGTATGTTGTGTTTTTATATATATATATATTGCATTGCATCCTAGACATGTAGGGCCAGATAGGACCTCAAGATGTCATCAAGTCCAGCTCTCTGCCGAGACAGGACCAAGTATCTGTAGATTATCTCTGACAGAGCTTTGTCCTGCCTGTCCGTAAAAACTTCCAGGGACAGAGACTCCCCAGCCCCCCTTGTAAGACTATTCCCGAGCTGACCTGCCTTAGCTCTGGGGACACCCACACAGACTGTAGTGGTGAGCAGCTCTGGAGAGGGAAGACCCCAGTGAGTGGCAGCTGGGTAAAGAGACTAAAGTTGGGAGGAGAAACATTGACGTTTCCAGGGTCACCCAGGCTGTCTGTGACTGAGCTAGAAATAGGTTCTAGTGCCACCGTACTGCTGTTTCTGAAGGTCTCTGCCACCCTGGTGTTTTAGGCACTGGTGCAAACCCTTAGTACAGACAGAATTTACACTAGTGCACTCTGATTGGTACTGGTGCACCATGTCCCAGTTTGAAGGTTTGAGGGGGCGGGGGGAAGGTGACCTCACAGAGGCCTGGGGCTGGCTGAACAGTGCAGCTGGGAAGGGAGGGGCAGCAGTGAGTGCTGGAGGTATGAGCCAGGAGCACAGCCCCACAGGGCTGGACACTGACTTCTCCTGACCCAGGGGACACCCCCCCAGCGAGGTGGTTTGTCCAGGGATGCACAGGCTGTCTGGGCAGGGCAGCTCAGCTGCAGTCCCTGCACACCTCTTCCTGCAGCCTAATACAGTGTGCTCTGGGGACCTTTCCAAGCTGCGGGTGACAGGGCTCTGGAGCTAACAGGGTCTGTTCCTGGCTCTGTTACAGACCTGTTCAGTGACCGTGGGGAAGTCACAGCCCCTCTCTCTGTAACACTGTCTTCAGTGACTCGAGAGCACGAGCACCAGCCTCGGGCAGACTGGTAAGAAGCAGGGAACAAACCCCAAATTGGGTGTGAGGTCTGTATGGAGATTTCACCAACCAAGAATCCAGTGTAAACGCTTCAGGCTCTGTAACAGCATTAACATGGAATCACAGACAGTCCCCTTGGGTGATCCCATATATCTTTCTGAGCCACCCCCCCCCCACGCTATAAAAACTCCACTGCCCATGTGGGCCACAATAACTGGTTTTCTGCATATAAAATCCAGGGCTGGCGTTGGGGGCAGCAAGCAGGGCAACTGCCTGGGGCCCCATGCCACAGGGGCCCCCACAAAGCTACATTGCTCAGGCTTTGGCTTCAGCCCTGAGTGGTGGGGCTCAGGGACCCAGACTTCATCCCCATGCGCTGGGACTTCAGCTTTCTGCCCTGGGCCTCAGCGAGTCTAATGCCGGCCTTGCTTGGCAGCCCCCTGAAAGCTGCTCACGGTCCCCCAGGGGGCCCCAGACCCCTGGTTGAGAACCACTGCCTTACCCCATGAGTCACAGCAATGTTCAAGTTACTGCAAGTCCCAAAGGACCAGTCACTTCCTTAGGTCAACTGAATCTTAGATCTTCCAACAAAGACAACACTTGTAGCCAGTCCTGTCATAACCTGTATTAAGACTTATTTAAAAGGACAGGAGAGTTGTTTACAAAGTTAAAGCAGGTAATCCTATAGATGCAGATGAGTTGCAGTCTTAAATTTCAAAGGTAATAGAAGCTTCTATAATAAGCAAGCTCTACATGTTCTTTAGGACTAACCCTGGTGTGACGGAGCGATTCTGGCGGGACCCAACTGAGAGTGCCAAATCAGGACCAATTGCTCAAACAGGGCAGTCACAGCCCTAGGCTGGGGTTTTTCCACCTCTAAGGCAAACCAAACCAGCCAGACAAAAAGGACTTTGGTCTCACCCCACTGGCTAACCACAAGTCACGCAAGCAATTTCCTTAGACACTCCAGTCTCCCAGCATCACCACCAGTGCACTCGTCCTGGGGATGAATGGTTATGAAAACCAACACCCCAATAAAAGAAAAAGGTTCCCTCGATCCCAAAGGACCAAGCCCCAGACCCAGGTCAATATACACATCAGATCTTACCCACAAATCACGCTGTTGCCAATCCTTTAGAATCTAAAATCTAAAGGTTTATTTACAAAGGGAAAAAGGTAGAGATGAGAGGTAGAATTGGTTAAATGGAATCAATTACATACAGTAATGGCAAAGTTCTTAGTTCAGGCTTGCAGCAGTGATGGAGTAAACTGCAGGTTCAAATTGAGTCTCTGGAATACATCCCCCACCGGGATGGGTCGTTCAGTCCCTTGTGTAAAGCTTCAGGTTGTAGCAAAGTCCCTCCAGAGGTCAGAAGCAGGATTGAAGACCAGATGGAGATGATGCATCAGCCTTATATAGACTTTTCCAGGTGTAAGAATCCCTTTGTCCTCACGGTGGAAACTTACAGCAAAAATGGAGTTTGGAGTCACATGGGCCAGTCCCTGCATACTTTGCTGAGTCACAAGGCGTGTCTGCCTTCTCTCCATGGGTCAATTGTGTCGCTGATGGTCCTTAATGGGCCATCAAGCCAGCTAGGCAGGGCTAACATCAGCTTGTCTGGGACACTTCCCAGAGGCAGAGCATAATACAAAATACAGACAGTACAGAGCGAATACTTGTAACTTCAACTACAAAATGATACACAGACATACAGACAGCATAATCATAACCAGCAACCCAGAACCTGGTCTTAGACACCTTATATGACCCCCTTTACTTAGGATTTGGTGCCACTACAGGACCTTGGTTGCAACCCATGTTCTATATGGTTCCCATTTATATCAATAACGTCACACCTGGCTAAGCAGCTGGGGATCTCGTGCTTATGCCTAGGAACTTTGCCCCCCAGAGTCCAAGCAGCATACAGATCATCAGTTCCTTCTGTGTGGGGTTTTTCATCCCCTTCCTGCCATGTGCTCTGAGCTGGAAACTCAGCTAATGGGAAATCAAGAGCACAACAACAGTCTTGTGTCTTCTTTAACGTCCTATAATAGTCTATCTGGTGTTGATGGACCTTTCCTGCCAGGCAGGGTGTAATGCATTCTGTTGCCAATCAGCACTTCACCTAGGTAAAGTCTCTCTCCTGTGTGGTGATTTACAGAGCCACAGAGGCTCACTAGTCAGATGTTAACCCAGGCAGCAACTCACAAGCATTCAATAAAGTCTAAACACTAAACACATTCTTATGTTCACAGTCTGTATGAGGAGTATCTACTCATTGGGACTCGCTGGGGAGCCACAGAAAGAAACAAGATGTGCTGAGGCAAGAAGGCCCCGTCTCAGAGCCCCCGGGGTCACGCTTGTCAAAAGTTAAAACTAGGCCCAGCCCATGAAGGGGGCACTCCCAGGAGAGACTGGATAAAGGCTGGAGCATCCAACAACTTAGTTAACCTGAGAGCTGCCTTGGGGACAGTGACAGGGAGAATCCCCAGAGTGACTCCTTTGATTCTGCTCGTCTCTGGCCTTTGGTTCATAGAATCACAGAACTGGAAGGGACCTTGAGAGGTAGTTAGTCCAGTCCCCTGCACTCAGGGAGGACGAAGTATTATCTAGACCAGGAGTGGCCAACCTGAGCCTGAGAAGGAGCCAGAATTTACCAATGTACATTGCCAAAGAATCACAGTAATATGTCAGCAGCCCCCCCCCCCCCCCATCAGCTCCCACCCATGGGAAGCCACAATAATCAGAACCTCCCCCTCCCTCCCTGCACCTCCCGATCAGCTGTTCACACTATGCAAGACATTGGGAGGGGGGGTTAATGGAGCGAGGGCACTGCAGGCTCAGGAAAGGGGGTGGGAAGGGGTGGACTGGGGGCAGGGCCTGTAGCTGAGTAGTGAGCACACCCAGCACACTGGAAAGTTGGTGCCTGTAGCTCCAACCCCAGAGTTGGTGCCTATACAAGGAGCCGCATATTAAATTCTAAAGAGCCACATGTTGGCCACCCCTGATCTAGACCATCCCTGAGAGGTGTTTGTCCAGCCTGCTCTTAAAAATCCCCAATGATGGAGATTCCACAACCTCCCTAGGCAATTTATTCCAGTGCTTAACCACTCTGCCAGTTAGGGAGTTTTTCCTAATGTCCAACCTAAACCTTCCTTGCTGCAATTTAAGCCCATTGCTTTTTGTCCTGTCCTCAGAGGTTAAGAAGAACAATGTTTCTCCCTCCTCCTTGAAACAAAATTTTATGTACTTGAAAGCTGATCATATCTTCTCCAGACTAAACAAACGCAGTTTTTTCAGTCTTCCCTCATAGGTCATGTTCTCTAGACCTTTAATCATTTTTGTTGCTCTTCTCTGGACTTTCTCAAATTTGTCCACATCTTTCCTGAAATGTGGCACCCAGAACTGGACACAATACTCCAGTTGAGACCTAATCACTGTGGAGTAGAGCGGAAGAATTACTTCTCCTGTCTTGCTTACAATACTGCTGCTAATACATCTCAGAATTATACTTGCTTTTTTTTCAACAGTGTAGCACTGTTGACTCATATTTAGCTTGTGATCCACTGACTCCTAGATCCGTTTCTGCAGTGCTCCTTTCTAGGCAGTTATTTCCTGTCTTGTATGTGTGCAACTGATTGTTCCTTCCTAAGGGGAGTACTTTGTATTTGTCCTTATTGAATTTCATCCTGTTTACTTCACACCATTTCTCCAGTTTGTCCAGATAATTTTGAATTTTAATTCTATCCTCCAAAGCACTTGCAACCCTTCCCAGCTTGGTATCGTCCACAAACTTTATAAGTGTAACAGAGCTACTGGGAGGGTTTCACCACGTGTCAGAGGGTTACAGCCTGGTGGGAGGGCGCTAGGCCTGTACTGGGATAAGGTCACTCTGTGCTTCACAGTGTGGCAGAACCGGGAATGTCTATTAGCAGGGAACAATGCTGGGGGGAATCGACGTGGAAAGGACAGAAACCCTGTCTGAATTCTCTCACATTGCCCCTCTCATCCTGGCAGGCTACAGAATAACGTCCACGTTTTGCCCCAAATCATCTCCTCCTCCCAGCAGGAAGGAAATGGCTGCAGTGGAGCTGGCTCGGGTAAGGGATTCTCAGGGAGCTGGTGGTGGGTTCTGCTTGGAGGGAGAGGAGCAGTAAATGCATAGGAGGGTGGGAGCTGCTAGAGGTAGTGGGAGGCAGGAACTATCTAGGGTGTGGAATGGGAGGGGATAGGACGTGACAAACCTGCTGACACTAATGTACTCTAGGGTGTGATGGGTTGTCACCCCGGGGTGCAGTCTGGGGGGCTTCTGGGAACCGCTGAGCCCTCTAACCCTGAGGCTGGGCTGGCCCTTCTCTCACTGCTTTGCTGGAGATTCAGCCAGCTTCTCCAGGGCCTGTTATCACCCAACACGACAGCAGGTGGCGCCATGCATCCAACTAAGCTACCTGAGCGCTTTACCTGAGCCACTCAAGGACAGATAGACGACAACAGCCAATTTCCCAGCGATAAGTGATAGCAAACAGATCAAAGCAGATTACTTAGCATATAACCAAAAACTCAAACTAAGCCTAACATACTATCTGGATAGAATTTGAATTAGCAATTTCTCACCCTGACTGATGATAGAAGCAGTCCACCAAGTTTCCATACACAAGCTAGAAATCCCATGTTCAGATCTGGCCCTGCGGGAGCTTTGGGGCCTGGCGCTGGGGAAAGTGGGGGACTGTCTGAAGTTGGCTGCTTGGGATGTGGGTGAGGCCCCGGGGAGCTGGGGGTTGGGCTGCACCCCTGTCCCTGCAGCCTGGGGCCCTGCGTTTCCTCTGGAAAAGCTGCTCCCTGTTTCACCAGCTCCTCTCAGTCTGAGTCCCAGGGACCCTGCACAGGTGTCTGCAGGGCAGGACGGGCCCTGAAATCTGGCAGCTGGGAGGTTTGCAGCAGTTTCTAACCCTCCCTCCCCTGCTTCTTCCAGGAGGCCCCACAAAAGCATCTGGCCCCTCTGGGAAAAGAGAGAGAAGCAGCCAAAGCCGAGGAGGAGCGGCAGAGCGAGGAGCTGCTGGTAGGTGCCCAGAGCCCCCCACCACTTAGGTTTGCCTGGCATAAGAATGACCTGGTGAGTGCAGGGCCCACCCTGCCAGCCTCAGCCAGGGACCCATCCCCGCTGGAGCCCAGGGAGCCTGCAGGGTCAGACACGGGGGTAACATGATGCCCTTAGGATGCAGGAGGCTGCTGGGCAGGAGAGGGTCAGTCTGTGTTAGCCCAGAGCCCCTGCCCACGGGCTGTCTGGACGTCACAGTGACCAGGGATCCTTTCTAGCTCCTGAGGGGATGGGGAGGAAGGAGATGAAATGTGGGCTGCAGAGATGGAGGATTTGGCTCAGTGCACGTTGATGAGGTTTTGGGGAGAAGTGTCCCTCCTGTAGGTGATGTACAGCTCACCCCGGTCCTGATCCCTCCTCCCTTCCTGGGATAAATGAACTTCCCATCCCCCACCACCAGAGATCTTGTGTCCTGGTAAATAACTCTGCCATCCGCCCCCAGGTGCATTTATGATTTTCCCCTGTTATGGAGCAGATGAATTTCAGTGTTGATAAATGCAAAATAGTGCACATTGGAAAAGATAATATCAAATGCACATAAACTGATGAGGTCTAAATTAGCTGTTACCGCTCAAGAAAGAGATTTTGGAGTCACTGTGGATAGTTCTCTGGAAACATCCACTGAATCTGCAGCAGCAGTCAAAAAAGCAAACAGAATGTGGGGAATCATTAGGAAAGGGATAGACAATAAAACAGAAAATATCCTATTGCCTCTATATAAATCCATGGTATGTCCACATCCTGAATACTGTGTGCAGATCTGGTCGCCCCATCTCAAAAAACATATATTGGAATTTGAAAAGGTTCAGGGAAGGTCAGCAAAAATGAGAAAGGATATGGAACAGCTTCCGTATGAGGCGAGATTAATAAGACTGAAGCTATGGCTGCACTCCGCAGCTTTTAGCCACACGGCTGTGCCGATACAGCCGTTCTGCTGACAGGCGCGCAGTGTAGCTTCTCTTTGTTGGCAGGAGGGAAGTGCCAGTGTAGACAAAGCCTGAGACTGTTCACCTTGGAGAAGACACGACTAAGGGGGGATATGGTAGAGGTCTATAAAATCATGACTTGTGTGGCGAAAGTAAATAAGGAAGTGTTATTTCCTCCTCTTAACACAAGAACTAGGGGTCATCCAGTGAAATGAATAGGCAGCAGGTTTAAAACAAACAAAAGGAAGTATTTCTTCACCCAACACACAGTGAACCTGTGGAACCCCTTGCCAGGGGATGCTGTGAAGGCCAAGACACTAACAGGGTTTTAAAAAGAACTAGAAAAGTGCATGGAGGACAGGTCCATCAGTGGCTATTAGCCAGGATGAGCGGGATGGTGTCTCTAGCCTCTGTTTGCCAGAAGCTGGGAATGGGCAACAGAGGATGGGTCACTTGATGATTCCCTGTTCTGTTCATTCCCTCTGGGGCACCTGGCATTGGCCACTGTCAGAAGACAGGATACTGGGCTAGATGGGCCTTTGGTCTAACCTAGTCTGGACATTCTTATGTTCTATGTTCCCCTGTTACTGAGCCGCCCTCTCCCTGTTGCAGAAACAGACGGAAGCCGAGAGACAGAAGATCGTACGGGAGTGGCAGGAGCTGCGAGGGTTTCTGGAGGAGCAGGAGCAGCGGCTGCTGGCCCGGCTGGTGGAGCTAGAGAGAGCCATTGTCCAGAGAAGGGATGAGGGCGTCTGCAGCCTGTCCTGGCAGATTTCCCTGCTCAGCGAGAGGGGAGGAGAGAAGGGGCATCAGCCGCTGAGCCAACCCCTGCAGGTCAGGCTGTCGTTGCAATGATCATACGCAGTGTTTCTATAGGCGCGTCTGAGCCCTAGCCCCCAAAGCACTTTACAGAGTGTGGTCATGGGCATTATCCCTATGGGACAAATGGGGAAAGTGAGGCAGAGGGAGGGGCAGAGCCCTGGCCAAGGTCACCCAGTGAGTCTGGCAGCGGTGCCAGGGATGGGCCCTGGGAGTCCTGGATGCTGCAGCCCCAAGACCTTCTCTCCTGGAAATGTCTCTCTGCATTTGCTCTTGGAGGGTGTGTGACGGAGCGATTCTGGTGGGACCCAACTGAGAGTGCCAAATCAGGACCAATTGCTTAAACTGGGCAGTCACAGCCCTAGGCTGGGGTTTTTCCACCTCTAAGGCAAACCAAACCAGCCAGACAAAAAGGACTTTGGTCTCACCCCACTGGCTAACCACAAGTCACACAAGCAATTTCCTTAGACACTCCAGTCTCCCAGCATCACCACCAGTGCACTCATCCTGGGGATGAATGGTTATGAAAACCAACACCCCAATAAAAGAAAAAGGTTCTCTCGATCCCAAAGGACCAAGCCCCAGACCCAGGTCAATATACACATCAGATCTTACCCACAAATCATGCTGTTGCCAATCCTTTAGAATCTAAAATCTAAAGGTTTATTTACAAAGGGAAAAAGGTAGAGATGAGAGGTAGAATTGGTTAAATGGAATCAATTACATACAGTAATGGCAAAGTTCTTAGTTCAGGCTTGCAGGAGTGATGGAGTAAACTGCAGGTTCAAATTAAGTCTCTGGAATACATCCCCCGCTGGGATGGGTCATTCAGTCCCTTGTGTAGAGCTTCAGTTTGTAGCAAAGTCCCTCCAGAGGTCAGAAGCAGGATTGAAGACAAGATGGAGATGATGCATCAGCCTTATATAGACTTTTCCAGGTGTAAGAATCTCTTTGTCCTCAGTGTGGAAAATTACAGCAAAATGGAGTCTGCAGTCACATGGACAAGTCTCTGCATACTTTGCTGAGTCACAAGGCGTGTCTGCCTTCTCTCCATGGGTCAGTTGTGTAGCTGATGGTCCTTAATGGGCCATCAAGCCAGCTAGGCAGGGCTAACACCAGCTTGTCTGGGATATTTCCCAGAAGCAGAGCATAATACAAAATACAGACAGTACAGAGCCAATACTTATAACTTCAACTACAAAATGATACACAGACATACAGACAGCATAATCATAACCAGCAACCCAGAACCTGGTCTTAGACACCTTATATGACCCCCTTTACTTAAGATTTGGTGCCACTACAGGACCTTGGTTGCAACCCATGTTCTATATGGTCCCAATTTAGATCAATAACGTCACAGGGTGAAATCCCCTCCCGCACCATGCTGAGGTCCCGAGCCAGGCCCAAGGCCCCTGTCACTGCAGGTTAATGGGTTTAGTGGGGCCAGGGGCCTTCTGGGTCTCTCAGCCCTGGGGGGAATTTGATTCTCAATGCAGAGAAATATCTTCTGCCTGTAAAGTGCCCGGGGAGAAGATTTCCACAGTGGGACCTGCCCGCAGGGATTGCTGGGGCTGTGCAGGGAAAAGTCCCTGGTAGGGGGGCAGCAGCTCTGGGAATGGAAACCTGAAATTCCCCTACTGCCCGAGGCCTCAATGGTGACCCCTGCAGAGCAGGAGGCCTCCCCACCCAGGGACACTCCCCCTGACGGCCTCCTCTTTCTCTCCTTTTTAGGGTGCTGGGAGCACTGGGGGCAGGTAAGTCCTGGGCTCCATTTCGCTCCCCCTCATGGGCCGCTAGGTTTGATAACTGCACTGAATAGGAAGCTGCCCCCTGCCCTGGGAGCGTGTGATTCTGTCTCCCCTAGTGGGTGACTCGGGTAGGAGACGAGCCGGTTACTGTCTGGTCGCTCATGAGGTCACAGCAGGGCTGCTAGACCCAGGGCCGATGGGACAGACCAGGCCTGTCTCCTGGACTGACGTGGCCGCGTCACGTACTCAGAGGGCGCAGAATCTCAGCTTTCCCATTTGTTAAAGTGAGTTGCCGGCCCTCAGCACCTCCCCAGTGTAAACGGAGACAGTGTTGCCTTGCTGGGGCTGCCAGCAGCCTGAAGCCGTAGCTCTGAGAGCGTGAACTCTCCTGTCCCCTGTTAATGTCATCGGGGTGTCAACTGAAATGGCAGCACTTTGATGTGAACATTAAACGTTCCCTGGCTGATCACTCGAGCAGATGGAACGGGGAGAGGGCGGGAGTGAAGCCTTTGTGGGTGGGAATAGGGGGTTGCTGTAAGGAGGGAAGAACAGAGGAGAGACACAAGGACAAGGAAGCGAGAGAGAAATGGAGAAAGGAGGGTGGGAAAGGCAGGAAACACAGGGAAGAACCAGCAGGGCCCTACAGGGGTGTCCAGGAGGGGGCTGTTTTCCTCCTGAGTGACACTGAGTGTGACAGACAAAGACTTGGCAAAATACTAAGAACTAAAATTTTATTTCCCATACGGAGGGCAGATTCCCCCCTTGTTCTTCGTACGTGGGTGTCCCATGGAGAGCAGTGGGTGTTCTGCTGTGACTGGAGCAGGGCACAGAGTCCTAACCTGATGCCCTGGCCACTGGCCGTAACGGACAGGGCAGTGTGGCCATCTCTGCCAAATGAGCTGGACGCCCCAGCGTTACTGCTTCAGCTGAAGTGTTCGGAGGTTTTGGCATTAAAGGACCCACGTTCATTCCCTGCTGGAGCCCTGGGCTCTGTCTGTGGCCACTGTCAGCATGTAGGACCTGCCCACTCTCTGGTCTGTGTCTCCTCCCTTTCCACATAATCCCCGTGCTGGTGCCCCTTGTTCCTGCAGTAACCCAGCGTAGGGGGTGGCTCTGCCCCCCCCAGAACCAGAGCGTCCCTGAGAAAGCCCCTGAACAATGTCTCCGTTCCTTGCTCTAGTGTCTCCCCACTTCCCGTCTCTCTGGGGAGCACAGGGCTGGGGTGACTCACCCTGACATTGACTATCTCAGGCTACAAAGCTCAGATCCAGGTTTCGTGAAGTTTGGGGGTTGCTGGGCTTAGGGTCTGGGGCTCAGGCCTATTTCTCACCCCTCCTTTCCCCAGCAGGGAGGACGGGACATTTCGGAAGCCAGAGCCATCGTTTGCGGAGCTGGAGAAGAGACTCAGCGATTTCTCTCTGCAAAGTGCCGTGCTGCAGGAGGTGCTGCTGGGATTCAAAGGTGAGTTGGAGTCTGGGGGTGGCGTCTCCTCTGGTTAGAGCGACCCTGACCCTGGGGAGGAGTCGGGGACTCTAGTGATGTCACTGATCCTGGGCTCCATCTCACAGCCCAGCTCAGCGAGTCGCCCTTCCCCATGGAGCAGCCCTGTGGGGCTGGCTCTGTCTGCAGCGGCTGCGTTATCGGCCTCTGATCTCTGTCACCATCTCGTCGTTAACAGCAGTTCCATTAATAAGCAATGGGGGTTTCTCCATGAATGTGAGGGCCTGAATTCTCACCTCTCCCGTCTTCTCCTTCCCCTAGAGACGCTGCGACGGGAGCTGGGGAGCGACACAGGTACGTGTCTGTCTCTGACTGGCCAAGGGGAGATTTCAGCCCAATAACCGTGTTAACGACAGGGGATTGCAGCCTCCAGCAGCTGGAAGCTGTGTAACAATGGGAAGCGATGTTACTTTGTTCTTGCACCACTGTATTTTCAACTGACTTGTCTCTTAAATATTTTAGCTCAGGGATCAGCAACCTTTGGCACGCGGCTCACCAGGGTAAGCACCCTGGCAGGTCGGGCCGGTTTGTTTACCTGCAGTGTTGGCAGGTTTGGCCGATCGCAGCTCCCACTAGCCACAGTTTGTCACTCCAGGCCAATGGCGGCAGCGGGAAGTGGCAGGCAGCACATCCTTCAGCCTGCGCCGCTTCCTGCATCCCCCATTGGCCTGTGACGGCAGACCGCGGCCAGTGGGAGCTGCAATCGGCCGACCCGTGGACGTGGCAGGTAAAGAAACTGGCCCGGCCCACCAGGGTATGTGGATTGGAGTTTCCCCAAGGTCCTTTAAGTGTTTCTTGATTGGGCACTTGATTTGCAAATTCCTTTCTGAAGAAGCTGATCTAATGCTTTACTAAGGCTACTTCAGAATCAGAACACATCGATGTACAAGAACGTAGCCAATATTCATAACTTTGACTGTAAAAATGATACACCCACACAGGTAGTATCATCATCATCATCAGCAAATTATAACCTTTTCATAGACACCTTACACGACAACTGTTGTGCAACATTTGCTGCAAATATATAAGTGGTTGCACTAATGAACTATAGTCACAGGTTTTCTGCATATAAAAGCCAGGGTTGGTGTTAGGGGGTAGCAAACAGGGCAACTTCCTGGGGACCCAGACCCCCACAAAGCTACATTGCTTCGGCTTCAGCCCTGGGTGGTGGGGCTCAGGGGCCCAGACTTCAGCCCCATGCGCTGGGACTTCAGCTTTCTGCCCTGGGCCTCAGCGAGTCTAATGCCGGCCTTGCTTGGCAGCCCCCTGAAAGCTGCTCACGGCCCCCCAGGGAGCCCCAGACCCCTGGTTGAGAACCACTGCCTTACCCCACGAGTCACATTAACGTTCAGGTTACTGCCAGGTCCAAAGGACCATTCACTTCCTTAGGTCAAATGACTCTTAGATCTCCCAACAAAGACAACACTTGTAGCCAGTCCTGTCACAACCTGTATTAAGATTTATTTGAAAGGAAATGAGAGTTGTTTACAAAGTTAAAGCAGTGTGACAAAGCTCTGTCCTTGTCTCCATTGGCCCTGCATTTCCTGGTGGATTTCGCTAGCCTCAGAGGCTCACTGTGACCCTCCACGTAGCACTTCTCTCTAGGGACAAGGGTCACAGCCCACTGAACCATTTTCGTCGTAAGCCAGCGAGGGAGGGGAGGCAAAGCTACCCTCCCTTGCACAGTCTCTGTTGTCTCCCAGTCTCAGTGATTAATCAGGGGAGCAAAGGGGGGAGCCCTGCACACCCCTCTATTCTAGGCTCCAGCCCAGGGACCCTAATAGTATCAGCTGTGGTATCTGACCTTTTAGAAACAGGACACATACAATTCCCTGTTCTACTTCCCCACAGCACCCCCACTTCCTCAGGCTCCACTTCACCCTTACCTCAGGTCTGGCTTCCTTCCTTGTGCCTGATCTGGTGTGTACTGCTCAGTCGCTCCCACAGCTCCTGTTCTGCACACCCATCTGCCTAACTGGGAGCTCTTTAACTAGTTTCAGCCAGCCCCTGATTGGCTTCAGGGGTCCCAATCAACCTAGCTGTCTCCACGGCTTTCTGAAAGGATGTTAATTGGCCCCAGGTGTCTTGATTAACCTGGAGCAACTGTCCTTTGGTTACCATGGTAACAGGGATTTGTTTAGCCTGGGGCTAACATACCTATATATTACTACTTTCCTAGAGCCATCTGGCCTTGCCCTGTCACAGCAGCTAATCATCCAGATGCAGACAAGTTACAGTCTTACATTTCAAAAGGTGATAGAAGCTTCTATAATAAGCAAGCTCTGCATATTCTTTAGGACTAACCCCGGCTAAGCAGCTGGGGATCTCATGTTTATGCCTAGGAACGTTGCCCCCCCCCGAGTCCAAGCAGCATACAGATCATCAGTTCCTTCTGTGTGGGGTTTTTCATCCCCTTCCTGCCATGTGCTCTGAGCTGCAAACTCAGCTAATGGGAAGTCAAGAGCACAACAGCCTTGTGTCTTCTTTAACATCCCATAATAGTCTCTCTGGTGTGGATGGACCTTTCCTGCCAGGCAGGGTGTAATGCATTCGGCTGTCAATCAGCACTTCACCTAGGTAAAGTCTCTCTCCTGTCTGGTGATTTACAGAGCCACAGAGGCTCACAATGCAACTAGTCAGATGTTAACCCAGGCAGCAACTCAGTAAAGCATTCAATAAAGTCTAAACATGTTCTTATAATCCTAATACCTGTTTTAACAATACTAACACAGGTGAGTCAGACTGATTCCACTGTGTGTTTGTCCATGTTCAATGAAGACATGGGGGCTTTTGCAACAGCTAACACCTCATCTGCCAGTGTCACAGGCAGGCTGGGCAGGGATGCTGTCTCTAGCCTCTGTTTGCCAGAAGCTGGCAATGGGTGACGGGGTGGATCACTTGATGGTTACCTGTTCTGTTCATTCCCTCTGGGGCACCTGGCATTGGCCACTGAGCTAGATGGACCATTGCTCTGATGCAGTGGGCAGCTCTTATGTTCACAGTCTGTATGAGGAGTATCTACTCATTGGGACTCACTGGGGAGCCACAGAAAGGAACAAGATGTGCTGAGGCAAGAAGGCCCAGTCTCAGCACCCCCGAGGTCACGCTTCCCAAAGGCTAAAACTAGGTCCAGCCCATGAAAGGGGGCACTGCCAGGAGAGACTGTATAAAGGCTGGAGCATCAAACTGTTACCGAAATATCGGGTCCGTCTAGCTGAGAGCCAATAACAGCCTGACAGGGATAAGGAAAGATGCTTTATTCTGCAGAAGAAAGGAGAGCCCTGTAAATAGATACAGAAGACTCTGCCTGACACAAGTTTTACAGATCCTTTATACACGTTCAGACAAAGACCAAGTCGTGTTAACGCTTCATTGGTGGTTGCCAGACCCTGTGAAACTGTTATCTGGTCAGTGAAAACTGGCTTGGAGCAAGATTTCTCTGCTTTGAGGCAGAAGAGAAAAGATAGTTCAAAAGTTCAGGTTACTGTGTACGTGAGGCTTGTGCTTCCCCCTACTGGCCACTTGTAAGCTATTAAGGGGGGCCCCCAGTAACTTTCACAAAACCACTCTTCTAAACCTGAGAGAGCTGCCTTGGGGACAACGACAGGGAGAATCCCCAGAGTGACTCCTTTGATTCTGTTCTTTTCTGGCCTTTGGTTCTTAGAATCACAGAACTGGAAGGGACCTCGAGAGGTCATCTAGGCCAGTCCCCTGCCCTCAAGGCAGGACTCAGTATTATCTAGACCATCCCTGACAGGTGTTTGTCTAACCCGCTCTTTAAAATCACCAATGATGGAGATTCCACAACCTCCCTGGGCAATTTATTCCAGTGCTTAACCACCCTGACAGGGAGTTTTTTTTCCTAATCTCCATCCTAAACCGCCCTTGCTGTAATTTAAGTCCATTGCTTCTTGTCCTATTCTCAGAGGTTAAGAAGAACAATTTTTCTCCGGCATGTTTGTAACAACCTCTTATGTACTTGAAAACTGTGATCGTCCCCTCTGAGTCTTCCCCAGTTTTTTCCAATCTTCCCTCATATGTCATGTTTTCTAGATCTTTAATCATTTTTGTTGCTCTTCTCTGAACTTTCTCTAATTTGTCCACATCTTTCTTGAAATGTGGCCCCCAGAACTGGACACACTACTCCAGTTGAGACCTAATCAGTGTGGAGGAGAGCAGAAGAATTTCTTCTCGTGTCTTGCTTACAATACTCCTGCTAATACATCCCAAAATGATACTTGCTTTTTTGCAACACTGTTGACTCCTATTTAGCTTGTGATCCACTGTGACCCCCAGATCCCTTTCCGCAGCGCTCCTTCCTAGGCCGTTATTTCCCATTTTGTATGTGTGCAACTGATTGATCCTTCCTAAGCGGTGTACTATGCATTTGTCCTTATTGAATTTCATCCTATTTACTTCAGACCATTTCTCCAGTTTGTCCAGATCATTTTGAATTTCAGTTCTATCCTCCAAAGTCCTTGCAACCCCTCCCAGCTTGGTATCTTCCGCAAACTTGATAAGTGTAACAGAGAGACTCTGCTGTTGGGAGGGTGTCACCATGTGTCAGAGGGTTACACCCTGGTAGGAGGGGGCTAGGCCTGTACTGGGAGAAGGTCACTCTGTGCTTCACAGTGTGGCAGAACCTAGAATGTCCATTGGCAGGGAACAATGCTGGGGGGAATCGACATTTGGAAAGGACAGAAACCCTGTCTGAATTCTCTCCCATTGCCCTTCTCGCCCTGGCAGGCTACAGATTAGCGTCCACACTTTGCTCCAGATTATCCCCTCCTCCCAGCGGGAAGGAAATGGCTGAAATGGAGCTGGCTCAGGTAAGGGATTCTCAGGGAGCTGGTGGTGGGTTCTGCTTGGAGGGAGAGAAGCAGTAAATGTACAGGAGGGTGGGAGCCAGTGATGAGCTGCCAAAATATTAACAACAGGTTCCCTCCTCCTCACCTCACGAGGGGGTCATGCCCCCCCGGGGGTCTTGCCCCATCCAACCCCCCATGCTCCTTGACACCCTCCGTGGGGACCCCTGACCCATCCCCTGACTGTCCCCTGACTGCCCCCTGCCGCCCCATCAAACCCCTCCTCTCATTCTTGATGCCCCCCTGGAACCTCTGCCCCATCCAACCACCCCTTCTCTGTGTCCCTGACTGCCCCCCACCACCTCATCCAACCCCTGCTCCTTCCTGACTGCCCCCCGGGACCCTTGCCCCCATTCAACCCCCTTGTTCCCTGCCCTCTGACCCCCCCCAACCCCTATCCAGCCCCCCACAAGCCACCGAACACCCCCTCCCTGCTCCCTGCCCCCTTACCACACTGCCTGGGGCCAGGACCGGGTCCGTTGTGCCGGGACCGCGACTGGGCTGCAGGACCCGACTCCCTGATCCGGGCTGGAGCCGCTCGGCCAGGACCGGTGCTGCAGGGCCCGTGCTGGGCCGTGTTGGAGCCGCTCGGCCGGGACCAGCCCAAGCCAGGGGTGCTTAGCCGGGACCCAGCTGGGACGCTCAGCCAGTGCCAGGGGGAGCTGCTCAGGTGGAGCCGGACTGGGCCGCGCGCGCCGTCCCACTGCCCCCCCCAGGCCCGGCTTACCAGCCTGCTGCTTCTTTCAGGCTTCCCGCAAACATTTGATTTGTGGGAAGCAGGGGAGGGGGAGGAGAAGGAAGGCGGAGCGTTCACAGGAGAGGGGGAGGTGAGCTGGGGCCGGGTGGACAGCTGCCCGAGCCTTTGTTAAATTTAAAAGCTTTTTTAGAACCAGTTGTCCTGGAACAACCAGTTCTAAAAAGGCTTCTAAATTTAACAACCGGTTCATGCGAACCGGCTGGAGCTCACCACTGGTGGGAGCTGCTAGAGGTGGTGGGAGGCAGGAAGTATCTTGGGTGGAGAAAGGGAGGGGACAGGATGTGACAAACCTGCTGAGACTTGTGTACTAGAGGGTGTGATGGGTTGTCACCCCGGGGTGCAGTCTGGGGAGCTTCTGGGAACCGCTGTGTCCTCTAACCCTCAAGCTGGGCTGCCCCTTCTCACGCTGCTTTGCTGGAGATTCAGCCAGCCTCTCCAGGGCCTGTTATCACCCAACACGAGAGCAGGTGGCGCCATACACCCAACTAAGCTACCTGAGTGCTTTACCTAAGCCACTCAAGGAGAGAGAGAAGACAACAGCCAATTTCCCTGCGATAAGTGTTAGCAAACAGATCAAAGCAGATGACTTAGCAAATGACCAAAAACTCAAAAAAGCCTAACATACTAGATGGATAGAATTTGAATTAGCAATTTCTCACCCTGACTGATGATAGAAGCAGTCCCCCAAGTTTCCATACACAAGCTAGAAATCTCTTTACCCTGGGACCAGCACTTCCCCCAGTTCAGTCTTTGTTCCTCAGGTGCTTCCAGGAGTTCTCTTGTGTGGGGAATGAAGCCAAGAGATGATGTCACACCCACCTTATGTAGCTTTTCCATATGGCGGGAACCCTTTGTTCCAAACTCAGTTCCCAGTCCAGTTTGTGGAAAAATACAGGTACTAAAATAAAGTTCATTGTCATGTGGTCTGGTCACATGTCTTTGTTGCTGAACCATCAGCACTGTCTGGCTTCTTCATTGTTGTACCTGAAAGGCTCGTTGTGGGTGTTACCCAGAGTAAGCACATTTGAAAGACAGATACAGAGTCAATATCCATAACTTCAGATACAAAACATGATCCATGCACACAGGTAGGATAATCATATTCAGCAAATCATAACTTTTCCAGTGACACCGCACATGACTCATCTTGTACAAAATGCCTCATGTCCTAATCATATTATAATCCTGCCACTATGCTGAATATGGGCTGTAGTGTCAGATAGGTCCTAATGTCAAGGCACAAGTGTAGGGAATGGAACTTTCCCTCTTTGTGGAACAGGAAATAACCCTCCAGCCAGGGCTGCGAAAACTTCCCAGACTCCCAGTGCTGAAACCTGAACCTACTGACATTTCATTAGTTACCCCCCATCCTCAGTCTTTGTGGCAAATGCAAACGTTATCAGTGATGATTTTATATTCTCTTCCAGGTCTTTGATAAGAATGTTAAATAGCACAGGGCCAAGATCCAATCCTTGCGGGAACCCGCTAGAAAGAAATCTACTCGACCGTGGTTCCCTATTTAAAATCCCAGTTTTTAATCTATTTAATATATGCCCTGTGTATTTTGTACATTCTAGTCAAAATATTGTGCTGAACCAACTCATATGCCTACGTATATTACATCAGTACTATTAGCTGCAACCAAACTTTTGATCTCATCCAGTAAGGATATCCAGTTAGTCTGATAGGATCTATAGGATCTATTGTGTCTACACCTTTTTAATGGGTACTAATTATATTACCCTCCTTTCTTTATTAATGAAATCTAGTATCGGCTGCTCCATTCTCTTGCCCAGTATCGATGTCAGACTGACACACTTGTAATTAGCTGCGTCATCTCTTTTATACTTTTTAAATATTGGCACAGCATTAGCTTTATTCCAGTCTTGTGGAATTTCCCAAGTGTTCCAAGTCCTAATTAAAATCAACATTAACAGTCCACCATGCTCCTCCAGCAGATCTTTCAGAACTCTAGTTATCTGGACCCACTGATTTAAACACATCTAACTTGAATAGCTGCTGTTTAATGTCCTCATGAGTTACTTTTGGAATGGAAAGACTGTCAGCGTCAACACCTTATGATATGAGTTACATCATCTGTTTTTCTCCAAATCTAGGAGAGAAATATTTATTGAACATTTTACCTTTTCTGCATGTTTGTTGTTAATTCTGCCATTTCCATCTAGTAATGTACCACTACCATTGTTAGGATTAATTTTGTACTTTTAAAAACTTCCTTCTTATTTTCATTGGTTGATCATTGATTTCTGATAGCTTCCCTTGCCAACTTTCTACAATTCTGATCTTCTAACTTAGATTCTTTACTATTGAGTTCCCCTTTCTTCCATATATTTTATTTGGAGAGTGTTGGGATTCCTACCAGGGAGCCACCAGCAGGGTCCAGAGACAGCCCAATCTCCTATATCAAGCCCTGGCTAGTAGGTATGTGATAAATATGATGACCCTGCCTCCGTCTGTCAGCTGGGAGACACAAAGGTTCTCTCTTTCCACCCTCTGATGCCTCCTGGCTGCTCTAAGCAAGATGGGGTGGGACTCTGTTAACATGTGCCTCCCAGAGCTTCCATTTACCTGGTGCTGCTGTTCTGTGAATAGTGGGGTTGTGAGTGGGGCAGCAGGTACTGAGTGTTGGACTCTTTCTCTTTCAGGGGCCGGTGACCTTTGAGGAGGTGACTGTGTATTTCACCAGGGAGGAATGGGCTCTGCTGGACCCTGTTCAGAGAGCCCTCTACAGGGATGTGATGCAGGAGAACTATGAGACGGTGACCTCGCTGGGTAAGGAGTCCTGTCCCCTGGGTTATTAGAAGCTGTGGGGTCTCTAAAGAACCTGAGCAGTAATAACTTTATTCATCATCCAAGTTTTGACAAGTTTCTTTGTCCCCCTTTTTTCCCTTATCTCCCATAAGGAGAGGGGAGTGTGGAGGAAGGGCACCCAGGAAGTGGGGTGGGTGGGTCAGTGGGAGGGAGGAGAGGTTTGGGGATCTAGAGCTGTGGGGGATTCCAGACCTTTAACCCTGAATCCCTACCCAAACCTCAGGTAAATCCCAGACTTCAGCATAACCACTCTCACAAAGCCTCAACGTAATATAAGGCCCTGAACTGTAGCAAGCTTAGGCCATGTTTACTAAATCGAATCACTAAATCGACCAGGCTGGATCGATCTCAGAGTGTCAATCCCGGCTGCAGTGTTGACCTGCCCTTAATAACCCATTTATCTATGTTCACCTCCTTGTCCCTCCACGCATGGTCCAAGCTCATAAGCAATTCTCTGATCATGACATGTTACCTCTAGCGAGTATGAAATTGCCCACAAGACGTGAGACTGGGTCATAGATCGTAAACTCAGGTCGGGGTCAAGAAGAGTGAGAGTTTGGAGAGAGTCTTGTCCCCCCTCTCCCCATCTGCAGCAGCCACAAGCTGTCTTCCCTCCCGGCTCCTTGGATCTCTGAGCCTGTCCCTCCTGAGGCTGCGTGGCCCAGTTCTTGTTTCTGACCTTCTCCTTTTCCGGAAGAATTAGAGGCTGTTGCTCCTGAATGTTAGTGTTTAATTCCCCAGCCTTCTCCTCCCACTGGGGGAGTTTAATTCACCCTCCCGTTACACCTGAGTCACTAGATTTCCTAATGCCCCAAAATGTGCTTTTGCGAGGTCACAGTTCTGGGGTAGCGAAGCCTTTGACCTGCCTCCATGGTCTGCTCAAGGAATGGCCCCTCAGGTATCAGGCCTCCAGCCAGCCCCTCTCTATGGGCAGGGACCCACCTGCCTCTCCTTTTTGACCAGTGTGTGAGGATTGCAGCTTGTCCTCCACTGTGTTCGCTGGACTAACGTCCAGTTCCTGTGCTTTGCTTTCTCTCCAGGGGCTGTGAGCAGTGTGTCTGAGATAGAGGTGGGACTTTTGGTGATACTTGTATGATGCCAATGCACACCTCAGTTTCCTGCTGTGATTGGTATTGCTACGATTCTAAAGAGCAGGAGACGTGAGGTGTTTTGTCACGTAGCTGTCATGGGGTGATATGAATGGGTCATTAAGGACTGGCTGGGAGTAACCTACATCAATGGAATACCCGACAGAGACAAGGGAAGGACTGTCACCCAGGGCCGCCCAGAGGATTCAGGGGGCCTGGGGTTTTCGGTGGTGTGTCCCCCTTATCCGCTCTGACACCGCAGAGCATTTTCCCCATGTCCTCCTTACCAGCTCTGATGCCGCAGAGCATTTACCCTGTGTCCCCGTTCCCTGCTCCCCCTCCTGTTTGACTAAGTTTATATAGTAACATTGTCAGCTATACCTTTGCTTAACCAATCATTGTACTGAAATGTAATTAACCAATCCTAACACATTGAAACATAATTCTCTAACCAATTGTATCCCACTACCCTAATTAACTTACATCTAGCAAAATTAATTATACAGCAGACAAAACCAGTTAGAGAACCAGACTGATTAACATTGTAAAAGTGGTAGCCATAAAGATAAAGCAATACAGAAATGAGGGTTTCACAACCACAAGCATTGAGAAGTGATTTCTTGCCAGACAGGCTGCTGTCAGACTAAGTTTTCTTTAACCATTTTAAGATCTGTTTCTTTATCTGGTGGTGATGGGCACTATCAGGACAGGATCATCCTCCTAACAGCCCAGTAGCACCTTATTTCAGTGTGACGGGTTTGGGATGTGAGGGTGTGACCCTTCGCTTCCCAGCTTATGGCTGCCCCTGCTGCTTAGCCAAAGGCCTTAGCCTAAGAACAAGGCCTCAGACGATCCTAGTGAGAGAAGGCCCAGACACAGGCAGACTGTGATTTTGATTCTTTGTTTTTATACCCCTGTGTAGCAGGGTGGTCCCTTGCTCCTGCCCTGAAGGATTAAAAACAGCCTGGGAGGGGGCTGTGGCTGGAGAAAGCAGCCTTTAGGCTGGGCGGATTGGGGGAAGTGGCTGCAGCTGGGGCCATGCCCCAGATAGACTCAGCTGGCCCTATAAAGACAGAGAAGCCGGGGCAGACAAGAGTCTCCCTCTGCCTGTAGAGGAAGAAGGGCCTGGCTGCAGGGAGCTAGACACAGGGTACCTGAGTGGAGCAGGGCTGGGGAAAGGCAGAGAAGCTGGGGAGCTCCTGCCTGGAAAGCCCCAGGCTGCGGCCTAGCACAAAGCCAACAGGTACTGGGGGTTGCAGAGGCAGCCTAGGGGTAGGCAAAGGCAGCAGGTCCAAACCCCTTTGCCTATGGTGAGTGGCTGACACTGCAGTCTGCCCCAGTGAACGGGGGCTAGGCAGTAACTGATGCAATGTGGGGATAGTGGTTTGGGGGTTCCCCAGGGAGGGGAGACCCAGATTGGTGGGGTACTGCCAGTGGGTAGCACCCCAAATAAAGGGGCACCGGGTCCAGGGAGGGGCAGGAGGGCCAGAGGACAGGCGGATCACCGGCCTGCAGAAAGCGCTCCAGAGCTGGAATGAGCTAATTCCCAGGAGTCACCAGCAGAAGGCACCGCAGGGGTGAGTCCGCTCATCTACACCCTGTAACCAGCTACGTGATAAAAATACACCTAACAGTGGGTTCTACCCCTTCCCCCATTCTGTGTCTGTCTTGTATATTTAGATTGTAAATTCTTCAGGGCATGGGCCATCTACTATTCTCTGTTTGTGCTTTGCCTAGCACAATGGGGACCCACTGTTAGTTGGTCCTTAGGCACTAAGGTAATTCATATGATTTATTATAATAACTCTCCTGCCACTTAGAGCCAAGGAAGCTGGCCTTGGGATGTTACTGCTTAAAAATGAGCTGGGGGTTAAAACCATGGAATATTCTTTGTGACAAGTATCCCACAAATTCCACTGACCTCCCATGTTTTCTTTGCCTGCAGTAAGGTTTCCGATTTCCAAACCTGATGTGATCTCGCAGCTGGAACGAGGGGAAGAGCCGTGGGTCCCAGACCTCCAGGGCTCTGAGAAAGAAGTGCTTCCAAGAGCTGCCTGCACAGGTGAAGAATTGGTTAAACCAACTCAAAAACTGTGCGGGAATGCAGGAAACATTCGGGATGCCCTACAAAGACCCTGTGAGCTCTCCAAGTTCAGGATTGTTCCCTGCAGATGTGGAATCATTATGGCAGATGTCACTCATGGCTTCCCTCCTATTCTGACTGACAACTGGCAGCAGGTTGCTCCCTGATCTCGCTTTCCCCTGAGTGTTCTCATGAGATGCAGACCAAAACTGATCCCTTCCTCTCTCCTCTGGGGAAAATCAGCTCCTGATAGGATTGATCTCTCCCACACATATTTTGGATTGTTCATCCCTTTTTCCATTCCTCTCTCTGAAATTTTCTTTCTTTCTGGCGCAGGTAGTGACCTATGCCTGGATTCTCTGTGTCTCCCATCAGGTGATGGGATGGTGAGTCAGAATGAGGAGGAGACACTCCAGCAGGAAGATGCTGAGCAAGGAGAACCACATGGAACTTTATCAGGAAGACCCAAAGGGAATGTTTCCGGGAGTTATGCACTCCCAGAAAAAACAAAAGCCTGTGAGACTCAGCAGAGGCCAGAGGAAAACTTTAGTAGCCACTCAGACCTTATAACAGGCGACAGAATCAACTTGGAAGAGACACGCTACATGTGCCATGAGTGCGGGAAAAGCTTCAATCAGCACTCAAACCTTATCAGACATGAGAGAATCCACACAGGGGAGACGCCCTACACATGCTCTGAGTGCGGGAAAAGCTTCAGTCAGTACTCGGACCTTATCAGACATCAGAGAATCCACACAGGGGAGACGCCCTACACGTGCTCTGAGTGCGGGAAAAGCTTCAGTCAGCGCTCACACCTTATCAGACATGAGAGACTCCACACAGGGGAGACGCCCTACACGTGCTCTGAGTGCGGGAAAAGCTTCAGTCAGAACTCGGACCTTATCAGACATCAGAGAATCCACACAGGGGAGACGCCCTACACGTGCTCTGAGTGCGGGAAAAGCTTCAGTTGGAGCTCTCACCTTAGCGCACACAGGAGAATCCACACAGGGGAGACGCCCTACACGTGCTCTGAGTGCGGGAAAAGCTTCAGTCGGCGCTCACACCTTATCAGACATGAGAGAATCCACACAGGGGAGACGCCCTACACATGCGCTGAGTGCGGGAAAAGCTTCAGTCAGAACTCGGACCTTATCAGACATCAGAGAATCCACACAGGGGAGACGCCCTACACGTGCTCTGAGTGCGGGAAAAGCTTCAGTTACAGCTCATCCCTTATCAGACATCAGAGAATCCACACGGGGAGACACCCCACACATGCACTGAGTGCGGGAAAAGCGTCAGTCAGAGCTCACACCTTATTAGACATCAGAAAATCCACATGAGAGAGAACTGTAATAAATCCCTTGACTAGGGCTGGGCAAAATAAAAAAAAAAAAATCACATTTCCTAATTCCCACATTGTGATTTTTGCACCATCTTCACCGTGGTCTCTCAGCTCCCCCAAATGAGTTACCTGATTCTGCCTTTTGCAGCTCACCCTTCTTTGGGGTCTGTCCTGTGATCTTTTCTATCAATTCCTTTCCTTTTGAGCCAGGAATGTTCATCAGCTCCTGGAGGTTTGATCCCAACAAGGTACACGGAGGCAAAAACTACCTGTGCCTGACAGCCACTAGGGCTGTACGTGGCGTCGGCTGCTCAAGTTAATGATCTTGGTGTAAAAAGACAATTAGAGTTGTTGTGCAGATGCAGCCCAGGTGCAGGGGTTGGCATTAGCTTTCCCCTTGACCTGACCTAAACTCCATCACTTTCCCTGGTCTAAACAAACCCTGAGCATCACGGTTATACTGTTCCCCCATTTCACAGCAATTGTTAGTCATCGAGTTCTCCCTTCGGAAACCAATTGTTTCATTCCCAGTTGCTCTGATGTTGCTTCAGGTTGTGCTGCAGAGCAGATATTTTTGCTACTATTTTCCTCACTTAAAATATATTGAACTATAAGAAAGAGCAGGAACAGGGCAGGGATAGGGGAAAATGTCATTTCACCTGCTGTAACAACAGACGTAGTTAGGGTAAGTCAGAGGGATTCCCTTATTCCCCATCACCATTCCAATCCCCCTGTTGTTCAATTGGTTAGGTCAGTATTTTTTCTAAAGGGCTGGGAAGAGGATTCCCTAGTAAATGATTTGGAACTAAGCAAAATACCCATGTATTTCACGACCAAAGCAGTTGTGGCCCAGGCCCTGCAGGAGGTCGCTCCCGAAGAGATCTCCTTCCTAATCAGGTGCATGTTGCCTATTATTTGGGAAATACAATTGCTATTGAGGTAGAGATGGAAAAATGGAAGTGACATTTCTGTTCAGCTCACCCCTGGGAAGTGCTGCAAATGTGTAGAAAATGAAATCCGTGTTGAATGTGCTATAGCTGCAGAAATATCCTATTTTTAATAGAGACCTGACATTTGCTGTCTTACAGGGATTCTAAGCTGCACCTGAATTTAGTCCCTAATTTAAATCTGTGCCTCCAGATTAAAGAAATAAAAGGGCATAGTTGGGGGAGTTGTACCTCACTGTCGCTACTGATCTGTTGTGCGGTTGGTGAAGAATTCTACGCCAGAGAAGTGTGAAATTACCCCATGTAAGGTCAAAGATTTGACAAGAACTCAGGTAGAAATTGCAGGTACTAGTAGTTGATTTTCACCCCAGAGATGGAAGCTATGGTGACCTGTGGCCCAGGTAAACTATTTTTAGAACCTGCTCCCTAATTAACTGGCACACTCGTAAAGGACGCCATTATTAAATTGGGAACAACTGTCTTTTACCATTTGGCTCCAAAGTTAGATGAAGCACAGAGAGAAACAGCTGATTCCTTCAGAGCCATTCCATGCCTATGGGTCCCAATCTGGCTGCCTTGTTGGACAAGAAGCACTTCCATGCTGGGCAAATGATGGTAGCCAATGGGGGAATGTATCAGATTCCAAGTTCAGACTGCAGGATACATGAATGCTGAGTCCCGAGGCTGTGATTTGGTGTCTTAGTTTTGCTAAGGAACTAGAGTGGGGGAATAGGTGAGAGCAATAGCATTTATGGGACTAGAGACCCTGTATAGACTGTAACAATTTTATTATTAGTATTTCAAATGGAATTTATTTTGATAAATTTTAAAATAAATCTTCTGTTAGGAGAAAAATTACTTGAGACAAGACATGTAACCTTTATCCAGTTAGAAGGTAACAGCCACAGAGTTTCCCAGGTCTCTTGTTTGCAAAGCAAAGATGTCACATCAGGCAGGAGATGTCAAAATCTGAAGTGGTGATGGGTGTGTGATAGGAGCTTTTCTGGGTTGGTTTTTTTATTTTTCATTTTTATTTATTTAATTAATTAATTTTTGTGTTGTTTTTGCAACCAGTTATTTTTATAGGTGGTGAGGCCGCTTTTCCTTTTGAGCACAACTGTTTCACCCTCAGGCCTGGCTCTGGAAACCTCCTCAGCGCTGGCCTTGTGTTTCTTTCATGTTAATATGTTAGGGTTCACACATCCACACTACATGCTGTTCACAGCAACAGATACTTTGAGAAACCTTCTGGGCTAAGTGGGCCTTTTCCAAACGGACATTGGCCCAAAATCTGCCTCAATTCAGCTGGATTGGGACAGGCCTGTATCACAGGAGTGGTTCACACCTGATTTGCCCAGAGACCCTGGGGGAGTTGTGGTGAGATAGGATAAGTAGGAACAACAACAATGAAGTTAAAGGCAATGGTGAAAAACCCTCATCTTGCAGGTCAACAAGCCTGTTCTGTTAATTCCCTCTGACGCATCTGGCACTGGTCATTCTCAGGCAGCACACTGGGCTAGACGGACCATTGGTCTGACCCAGTATGACCAGTCTTAGGTTCTTAGTTAAGCCATCTACGGCCTTGTCTACACTGGCAGGTTTCTGTACAGTAAAAGAGATTTCTGCGGTGTAACTCCTGAGGTGTGCACACTGCCAAGCCACTTAGTGCACAGAAACTGCACAGTTGCAGCGCTGTAAAAATCCACCCTGACAAGAGGCGTACAGCTTTCTGCGCCGGGGCTACAGCGCCGCGGTACCAGTGTAGACACCCTGCTCGATTACAGCGCTGCAACTGGCCTCGGGTACATGTCCCACAATCCCTGCTCTCTCCTTTATGGTCAGCGGTTTGAACTGCACAGCCCTCAGGTGACCAACCGTGAACCCCACCCTTTAAATTCCTTGAGAATTTTGAATATCCCACTTCCCACAGAGACAGATTATGGTTACAGACCCCTCCTGAAATTAGAGCAGGATATTGTAAAGCTTTATCTCACAGTACAGTAACACAATTCAAACCTGTCGGCACAGAGGAGAAAGCACTCCTTCACTTCACATTTATAGCTACTGATCTCACTGACAAACTTCCTTTTCTCGGGGCTGCTCCCAGCACTTTAGGGAGTTTTTCCTCTTCTCCAGTCCAGCTGTGGTTACGGGACTGCAGCAGCTCCCCGGATGGCCAGCTTTGCTCTTTCGCTTACATCAGGCCTGCACAACACGCGGCCCGGGTGGGCTCACTGTGCGGCCCGTGGGAGGTGAGTAGGCAAGTGGCAGGTGAGGGAGCGGGGCTGAAGAGGCGGGTGGGCAGTGGCAGGGGCTGAGGAGGCGAGCCGGTAGGCTGAGGAGGTAAGTGGGCGGGCAGTGGTGGGGGGGCAGGTGAGCCGGTGGCGGGGGAGGGGGGGCTGAGGAGGCGAGCGGGGGGGGCAGTTGTGGGGGCTGAGGAGGCAAGTGGGCGGGCAGTGGCGGGGGGGCAGGTGAGCCGGCGGCAGGGGGGGCTGAGTCGGCGAGGCGAGAGGGTGGGGAGCTGAGGAGGCGAGCGGGTGGGCAGTGGCGGGGGCTGAGGAGGCGAGCTTGGGGGCTGAGGAGGCGAGTGGGCGGGCAGTGTCAGGGGGGCAGGTGAGGCGGGGGAGGGGGGGCTGAGTCAGCGAGCTGGGAGGGTGGGGGGTGAGGAGGCGAGTGGGGGGGCAGTGGTGGGGGCTGAAGAGGCGAGCCGGGAGGGTGGGGGGTGAGGAGGTGAGCTGGGGGTGGGGGGGGTGAGGAGACGAGCTATGAGTCAGTGGCTGACCTGATCTGGTCTGGCTCCCAGCCCCTCTCCAAGGGGTGCAGCTGTCTGGAGGTGCTGCCTTCCTCAGTCCCACCTCATTCACTCCACAGGGCGACTGATTACCAAGGCAGGGGGGGGGGGAGGAGATCTTATTCTACTTCTAGCAAAAAGACATTTTTCTTTTACCTTAATTATACTACCTTAGGGGCCCGCTATAACTTATTACCAAGGTTCAATGTTTTGGTGGGGCAGCGCTGGGGAAGGAGGGTTTGTTTCCGTGGAGCAGGTGGTGCTGGGGGGGGGGAGTATTTCAGGGGGGCTGGGCGGTGCTGGGGTGATGTGTTTTGGGGGGGCCTTGGCAGTGCTGGGGGGAGTCAGCAGGGCTAGGGGGTTCGGCCCTCAGCTGTTTTCTTTGGAGTAATATGGCCCTCGCCACTTTATGATTTGTGCAGGCCTGACTTACATCCTTCACTGCTTTGGACGAAGCTGCGTTTGCCACCAGTTTAATCCATAGCTGAGACCTCAGGTACCAGCAGCTAGTTACAAAGGCTCAATTCCCATTGCCAGCAGTGGGAGGTTATCCTGGATGGTCAGAGCTGCAGGATTTTTTTAAACTTCTCTCCCTGCTCAAGCCTTTAATCATTCCTGTGGCTCTTCTCTGAACCCTCTGCAATTTACCAGGGAAAGCAGCCAACCCATGAACCAACCAAACCAAACCAGGCTGGTCTGACAGATGTAACAGTCTATTGCCTTCCAAGGTTGAATACAAATCAGCTCATTCTATTCACCCAAGAGTTCCACTTTAAGGACTTTTTGTTTTCTAGTTCCAGTCAAATCCTGTGCAACAGCATCATTGTTAACTCACCACTTGGTCACTTCACATTCACAGGTTCCCAAAGTTGGCAGGTCCAAGTCTTTCCTCCCACATGCTCTCACTGGGGGAAGCCTCCTCGGCTTCAGCATCTCCTCAGACCAACCTTGGACCTTTCAGCATTCCTGTTCCACCCCAAGACCTTCCAGTCTTGAGTCCATCTGAATAGGACACCTGGGAAAGCCTTACACCCCCGCCCCCGAAGGGGAGTCCTGCACCCCCAATTTCCACAGTCCCCAGTGACTCTCAGCCAGCGCTGTACAACAGAAGGTTCGTTGGGGATTTGGGATCCAGCCTGGGAAAGTTCTGTGTTCGCACAGGAAGCAGGAAGATTCAGGAACGTCCATCTTGGGGAGACCCCGAACTCAGAGCCTGGGCTCTCCCGAGGAGTCCCCAACCCAGCAGACTCCTTGCTCCCAACAGCCCAACTCAGCCAGGCCCGTTTGCCCCTCGTCTGTCCTCTGTCCTGTTTCCCTGGCAACCTGCTCACCTGGCCTCCAGCTCGTTCTTTGTTCTCCGACTCCTCCCAGCCAGCTGGCCTCTTGCAGCAGGTGCGCCCCGGCCATCGGTTGCTAGGAGACAGAATTTGTGGCCATTGTCTGGGCCCAGGCAGCTCGACAGCAGCCACACCTGCCCTTTGGGGGTCTCTGCCAAGATTTAACCCCCTTGTCCCACCACCAAGATCCGTGGTCCCAAAACACTTCAGGGTCATGCCCCCCACCCCTGCCCATGCTCCCCCCGAGTTGTGGCTGGGAGTGGAGCTGCAGCTAAGGGGGAAGGGACACAGACAGGGATGAGAGGACAGGCAGGGGCCAGAGCTGGGGGTGCCAGTGACAGCTTGCGAGGGGGCAGGTGCTGGCTTGAGTGACTGGGATATAGGAAACTCCAGCCTGCCCCTCCGGACAAGTCCACTGGTTGTCTCCTGAGTTGTGACATCAAGATTTAAATCTTCCCAGCATGTGCTGCGGCTCATGTATTAAGCCTTCCTGGTTGGCCTGGTCATTGCCAAAGTAGCTCAGTTGGGATTGCATTAGATTGAAGATCTGAAGGTTTCTGGTTTGATACCAGGCTTTAGCACCCCCTTCACCTGGGTGTGTCGTGCTGGGCTTTCTTCTGGGTGTGCAGCCGTGCCCTGAACTTAGCTAATTTCAGAGGCAACACTTGCAGAGGGCATGTGTGGGGTCCTGTGCCCCACCTGGGTTAGCTATGGCCTGCTACATCATGTGGTGCTGCCAGGCTCCCTCCCTGCACAGCAGCTGCTGGGGGGGTGAGTGGAGAGGGGCTGCCTTTGCTGCTTCCTCTCCCTGCACTGTTCACAGCTGGGAGGGGCTGTTGATCATAAGGGGGGTGGGGCTGAACCTTGACATTGTGCCCCCTCCCTTCAGGAGACACCAGTCATCTGTACCTGATTTCCAGCTCCTCAGCCAGAGGAAAACGTGGTTTTCTGCACCTGAGCTGCCAGCTCTTCCTTTCTTTCTCATGAAGGGGAGGAAAAAAGAATCTCTTTTTCAAACCCCAGTCCTACCGTTGACCAAGGTCTGACTTTCTAAGTTCCTGCTACAGTGGAGGATTTAGAGTTAGTGGGGCCCTGTGAGCATAAAGTCCATGCAACAATCCCCCTTCCTCCGAGCCCTGGTATGTCTCCAGTAGCTGCTGTCCCCTGGTAGCAGGGAAGGAAGTTTCCACCCATCCAGGAGACCCCAGCCTGGGACTAAAGTCAGCTTCGGGCTTCTCTCGCCCTTCTTGGAATCAAGTTCATGTTTTTACCAAGAGTTAAAGCAGCCTGAACCCCCCGAGTCTGGATCAATGTCACAAGTTCCCAGTGTCTCCGTGGAAGAGAATTTGTTAAATCCCAGATGAGTGGAGTTAAATCAGTTCTCAGCCTGAGTCCTTAGGTCTTAATCCTGAGGCTATTGCCCCACCATGGGCCCATTTCCCACCTCTCTTTCATACAGAAGCACAATTTTCTTTGCACAGACACAGGAACAGCAAGATCTTTCTCTGTCCCTTGTGCAAAGCAGGAGGCCAAATTCCATGGAAACAATGGACAAGCAGGGGGCTCTGGGCACATCCAGCCCTGGCCGTGAGATGTTCCCTCCCCTCTCTTTATGCTGCTTCTGTTATTTCATGGATTGTCTGGGATGGGGAAACGCTGAGTTCACTCCAGGTGGAGGGGAAAAGAACCCGGAAAATCTCAGGGCCACAGGGAAAACCCAACCCCTCCTATCGGGGGTCACTGAGGTGCTGGGGATTTGAGTAGGAAAGGGACTGTCTGAATTGTCAAGGTGGGGAATGAATAACAAATTACAAGATCCACATCATTAACTACTGCCACAGGCTAATCCTGCTGCAGATGAAAAGGAAACTGGGAGTGATTCTTTGCTGTGCAGCCATGGAAACAGTGACCCAATTGCACTGCAGTGAATGTGCTGGGGAAGGCTGGACTTTACAGGCAGGTGGAAATAGGGGATCCTAGAAATACCTGGAGTCCCCCACACCGCATCTGCCACCAGAGTTGGATGTTGAGCCGCTCACAGAGTCCCCCACCACCATTACTTTCTAGCAGGGGATTGCAGCACCCCCCACCCACCCTGAGGTGAAAGTAAGCCGGTCTGGTCTGGTACGGCGTACCGGCAAGAGCCAGTACGCCGTGCTGGACCACACCGGCTTCCACGGCGGGGATTGAAAGGGCTCTGGGCTGCCCACGGCCAGGGCTCCGGCAGCCGGGCTGGGGCCAGGATTGAAAGGGCTCAGAGCTCCCCATGGCTGTGGGCAGCCCAGAGTCCTTTGAATCCCAGCCACGGCTCTGGCGGCTGGGCCGGGGGCCAGGATTTAAAGGGCTCAGGCTCCCCTCAGCGGCAGCAGACCATTAATGCAGAGAAGCAGCAAAATTCATCAAACATAGAACTGGTTCTGACTTATTTCCTTGGTCTTAAAGGAGAACAACAAGGACCTGAGTCTCCTCCCTGTCAATAACCCCCTGCTCAGCCAATCAGGGTAGAGACTGAGGACGGGAGGCTGAGGGTTCTCACCAGAGAGCCCAAAGGATGGCCCAGGTCACTGGTGGGGATCACTGCCCGAGCACTAGTTCAGCCCCACATTTTTGGGTGGACCTCCCACAGTGAGAGCTGCAGAGCAGAGCTCCACAACAAACACACCCACCCACCCCCTCCCTCCCTGTGTTGGGAGGGGAACAGGAGAAAGGACAAAAGAAGCAAGAGAAGAAGAGAAAAGAGGGAGGGAGGAAAAAGTGAAACAAAAAGGACAAACCCCAATGTCCCCAGTGATTCTAAGGGACAAAATCCCAGGTGTGGAATAAAATTCTGCCTCCTTAAGCTCCTGTTTTCCATGCCTAGAATTCAACTGTCACCAGATGGATCAGACTGAACAGGTTTCAAACCTCGAGGAGGCTCTTACCTTCTAAACAGGGACGGCTGTTTTCTAGTAAAATCACTAAAAAAGGAGAAAACTCGAAAGAGATTCCTCCTGGTGCTCACGTCCGTGAACCTGAATACTCTCTCAGTCCTCAAAGAGAGACCTGGAGAAGGAGACTTGCTGCAGCAAAGCCACAGGGGTCTCTGAGGTTTCCCTGGCCCCGCGCCCCTCTCCTGCCTGGCTGATGTCAGCATCTCTCTGTGAGGTCACCACCTCCCCACCACCTTGGGCCAATAGGCTGAGGTCCTGCAAAAGGCCTTTGTGATGTCACTGCCACACCCCTCCCTTGCTGTGCCAATGTCCTGCCCCTGGCCAGGCACTTTGGAGGTTTGAGCTGCTCCCTGTGGATCACCCCACTCAAGGAGCGTTCGTTCTAGGCAGCAAGCCGGCTAGACAGGGAAACATCAGACGCTGCTCCCAATGCTGTACTCAGTTTTTTGGAAATTAATCGACTTTATGGCCAGAAGAGACCATTAGAGCATCTAATCTGACCCCCTGCATATCACAGGCCTCCTGTAGGACACAAGAGCTACTTTTGGGCAAACACATTCCAGAAAGGCATCTTGTCTTCATCAAATGACATCAGGAGATGGAGAATCCACCACTTTCCTTGGAAGCTTGTTCTTGTGGTGAATTATCCTCGGTGTTGAATATTTGTGCCTTAGTTGTAATGTGAATTTGTCTCTTTTCACCTTCCAGCCATTGGGTCTGGTTAGGCCTTTCTCTGCTAGATTAAAGAGCCCTTTAATAGCCAATAGTTTCTCTCCATTAAGGCACTTCAACGCTTCAATGAAGTCACCTTTCAATCTTCTTTGATAAGCTAATCAGGTTGAGCTCTTTCAATAGCTCACTAGAAGGCATTTTCCTCCAGACCTCACAACATTTGGTGGCTCTTTGCTGCCCCAGCTCCAATTTCACAACATCTTTTTCAAATGAGGACATCAAATCTGGAGGCAGTATTCCAGTATCAGTCTCACTGATGCCGTGTCACCTCCTGTAACTGTATAGATCACCGTTGTGACCGCTGTTCTATATTTGCAGCCAATATTGTAGAAAGGTTGTCATGTAAGGGGTCTATGGAGAGGTTCTGATTGGCTGATTATAATGATGCCATCTCTAGATGTGTATCATTTTTGTAGTTGATGTTATAAGTATTGGCTCTGTTCTGTCCATATTTCAAACTTGTGCTCTGCTTCCAGGAAACACCCCAGCCAGACAAGTTGGTGTCAGTTCTGCCTAGCCTGCTTGATGGCCCATTAAAGACCATCAGCTCTACAATCGACCCACTGAGAGAAGGCAGATACGCCTTGTAACTCAGCAAGGTCTGCAGGGACCTGCCTATGGACAGAACTCTAAGGTTTTTCTATGCCATGTGCTGGACAGAGTGTCCTTGGGACAAAGAAAGCAAAGACCACATGGCAAGAGACTAGAAAAGGCTGATGCCTCGTCTCCATCTTGTCTTCAATCCTGCTTCTTACCTCTGGAGGGACTTTGCTACAAACTGAAGCTCTGTACAAATGACTGAATGACCCATCCCAGCTGTGAATTGACTCCAGAGACTTGATTTGAACCTGCAGTTTATTCCATCACTGCTACAAGCCTGAACCAAGAACTTTCCCATTACTGTATGTGAAGGGTTAAAATCCATGTGCATTTTATATAACAACCTGGTCTATGGATTGTGGCAGCTCTTTTCCAGACCCGAAGTCCAGACTATGGTCTAGCCCACTATGACTGTTTTGATGGTTTAAATTACACTCACAGGCACTGATGATAGAGTTACTGAAAGTTTGGGAGTTAGGAGTTGGTAGGTCAGTGGCCCAGTCCCCTCACAGATGACCCCGTCCCTGTGGGACAGGGCAGGTCTGAGCTCTCACACCAAATGCCTCATTGTGGCTGCCAGAATCTGTGGGCAGCTCGTTTAGTTTATGCCAAGGGTTGAGTCCTGCTTCGTGCACCATGTGTGAGAATGAAAATCCTAAACCGCCCTTTGAAATAACGAATGCAGCAGGACATGTTATTGTCCCTGCCCCAGAGCAGACAGACTGATGGAGAAATGCCATTGAGACCAGGGTAATACTCCACTGCCGTTCTACCTTTTTTACTTGCTAAGCTCCCTCCCAGCCTTATGAGGTATCAGAGCCTGGTATTGAGCCTGAGCCGAGATGTCTACACTGCAAATTTTCCATCCCACAGCCCAAGCCCCGGGAGCCTGAGCTGGTATGGGGCAGCTCTGGGTGTTTCATTGCAGTGTGGACATAAGCCTATTGTGTTTCATTTCTTAGGTTCTGCTGCCATCGTGTGGCCATTTCCTTCCCCTCCTTTCTGTCCAAAGCGCAGAGCCCTGTTCCTCCAGGGAGAGAAGGACGTCTTCCTTCTTCCCTTCCTCAACAGCCCCCTTCCCTGGAGAGCCCTTTGCTGGGGTCTGGGTGGGGAACAGCCGTTTCTGAGGATTAATTTCATATTAATGGTGTTGATCTATAGATTTTACAGCCAGACTAGATCACTAGGTACCTCTGTTCTGAGGGGGGATTTGATCGCTGCTTTCAACTACCTGAAAGGGGGTTCACAAGATGTTGGATCTAGACTGTTCTCAGTGGTAGAAGATGATAGAACAAGGAGTAATGGTCTCAAGTTGCAGAGGGGGAGGTTTAGGTTGGATATTAGGAAAAACTTTTTCACTAGTAGGGTGGTGAAGAACTGGAATGGGTTACCTAGGGAGGTAGTGGAATCTCCTTCCTTAGAGGTTTTTAAAGTCAGGCTTGACAAAGCCCTGGCTGGGATGATTTAGTTGGGTTTTGTCCTGCTTTGAGCAGGGGGTTGGACTAGATGACCTCCTGAGGTCCCTTCCAACCCTGAGATTCTATGATTCTATGACCTGATTCAGAACAGAGTCCAGATAATTTTACCCAGTGACTCCTACATCCACCCCAAGATCTTCTGGCTGAACGAGGAGGGTTCATTCAGAAAGTCATCGTGTTTGGGTGTAAAGGTGTGAAATGATGGGGAAATTGGCCCCTCTTTCCAGTTTAAATGTTGTAACTTCTACACCTAGACCGGGATGGCCAACCTGAGCTTGAGAAGGAGCAAGAATTTCCCAGTGTAACTGCCAAATGTGCACCTTTGTATGCAACTACTGAGTCAATTGTGAACCTTTCCATCATTGTCCTTTGCTCTTAACCCTGAGGCTATTGCCTCATCATGGGCCCATTTCCCACCTCTCTTTCATACAGAAGCACAATTTTCTTTGCACAGACACAGGAACAGCAAGATCTTTCTCTGTCCCTTGTGCAAAGCAGGAGGCCAAATTCCATGGAAACAATGGACAAGCAGGGGGCTCTGGGCACATCCAGCCCTGGCCGTGAGATGTTCCCTCCCCTCTTTCTTTATGCCCCTGTTGTTATTTCATGGATTGTCTGGGATGGGGAAAAAGCTGAGATCACTCCAGGTGGAGGGGAAAAGAACCCTGAATATCTCAGGACCCAACCCTGCTACCAGGATCACTGAGGTGCTGGGAATCTGCCTGGGAAAGGGACTGTGTGAATTGTCAAGGTGGGGAACGAAAAACAATCTACAACTAGATCCACCTCATTAACCACCGACACAGGCTAATCCTGCTGCCGATAGAAGGGAAACTGGGCGCCATTCTTTGCTGTTCAGCCATGGAAACAGTGACCCAATTGCACCGCAGTGAATGTGCTGGGGAAAGCTAGAGTTTACAGGCAGGTGGAAATAGCAGATCCTAGAAACACCTGGAGCTTCCCACACCACTTTTGCCACCAGGGTGAGGTGTTGAGCTGCTCACAGCATCCCCCACTATGACCTTGCAGCAGGGGATTGCCGCACCCCCAACCCAATGCAGGGGAGATGGCTGAGTGTATCTCTGCACCCTGAGACCAGGGCACCCACTCTCTCTGCCCCACACATAGAATCTGGCCCTGCTGAAAAGTGACCACTATGAACAAGTCACCTCCAGGAGAGCAGGATTGGTCCTCAGAGAGGGGAATGGGCTTCTCGTGAAGCTTATAGGTCACTGGATGCTCTGGAAACAGGAGGGCTCTGAGTGTAACCCATAGCAAACACAACCTGCTAGGGGATGTAGCTCAGTGGTTGAGCACATGCTTTGCGTGTATGAGGCCCTGTGTTCAATCCCCAGCATCTTCATGATCATTTTTTCACCCTGCTGCTTTGCTCATGCCCAGAGGGGATGTGGCCCAGCAGTCTCCCTGCACCAGTTTCAGTCCTGCTCAGTGAGGGGCAAGTGACAATTGCATGGAAGGTCTGGGGGGGTTCTGCTCCTAAGTCACCTCAGTACATTTAAGATTCCCACCCGCTGTGCTGCTTGGGACAATGGTAGATGAAAAGGGCGAATCGTCCAGCACTGGAGGGAAAGGTCCCATCTGCACAGCCTGAGAGGCAAGGAAACAGAGGGCAGTCAGTGCTCTGGGAGGAGAGAGGTCAGTGATTTACTCCCAGCAGGGGACACTGTCTTTTTGAGTATCAGAGGGGTGGCCGTGTTAGTCTGGATCTGTAAAAGGCGACAGAGTCCTGTGGTGCCTTCTAAACTAACAGACGTATTGGCGCATGAGCTTTCGTGGGTGAATCCCCACTCCGTCAGATGAATGCAGTGGGAATTCTGTGCCTGGCTAGCCAACTACAAAAGCAGTTTCTCTTCCCTTGGTGATCACACCTCAGCTGCTAGAAGAGGGTCTCATCCTCCCTGATTGAACTAACCTCGTTATCCCTAGACTGGTTCTTGCCTGCATACTTATACCTGCCCCTGCAAATTTCCACTACATTCATCTGACGAAGTGGGATTCACCCATGGAAGCTTATGCTCCAATACGTCTGTTAGTCTGTAAGGTGCCACTGGACTCTGTCTTTTTGAGGCGAGTGCTGCTGGCTTGAGATGGTGCTGACGATGGATAGAAAAAAGGCTGGAGTCAATGGCAGATGGGACCACAGAAGGGGAAGGGGAATGGCAGCCCCACAGAAGGTCCTGGGTGCTCAGATGCCCCCAGTTATTGCACCCAGGCCTGTCCTAGAGAGAGAAAAGACACCGAGGGACCAGCCCCCCTACAGTGATCCCATGGACAAGAATCTGGTTAGGAGTGGGGTGAAGGTTCCCTCTGGGCAAAGGGGAGCTGAAATCCCTCCGTGTCCTGGAATTTAAGCAACGAAAGCTTCAAACCCTGCACGGGTGTGGGCTGAGGTGCATCAGCAGAAGGTTGGGCTGGACAGGGGTGGCAGGTTTGTATAATTTTTGGTGGTGCCCAGAATGGGACCAAGTCCTGCCCCACCCACCTGCCTAAGGCTCCAGGAAGGAGTTTGGGTGTGGGAGGGAGAGGGGTTGGGCGCTGGGAGGGTTTGGGTGCAGGGTCTGGGCTCAGTCAGGGGGTTGTGGCGAAGGAGGCAGTGTAGGGGGCAGGCTCTTGGAGGGAGGTTGGGTGCAGGTGTGGGGTCTGGGCTGGGGCAGGTGTTGCAGGAGAGGGTGAGGGGTGCAGCATTTACCTCGGGCATCTCCCGAAAGCAACCCGCAGCCCCTAAACTGGAGGACCGGGGGCGTCTCTGCCCACTGCTGCCCGCAGACTCCACCCCTGCAGCTCCCATTGCCACAGTTGGCAGTTGGGGTGGGGGCAGCACGTGGAGACCCCCCCACCACCACAGTTGTTCTTCTCACAGTTGGCTGATGGGGGGCAGCAGGGGATCTCCCCAATCTGGGGGAATCTCTGTGCCCCACTGTTAGTTCTCCATCCTGTCTCCCCCTAACAACACGCACCACTCCCCTCCCCATTATCAATGTTTTAGAGAGACCCCTCCCTCCCTTTATGGGATATAGACTCTGTGTGACAGAGACTGACTGGGGCTCCTCTCTGCATGGCCCCAGTGGGGAAGGAAAGAGACTGGGGGAGGGGGAGAAGATGGGCAGAAGGAGTCTAATGGGGCAAAGCCAGAATAGAGGAGATTTTCTTCCTGTTAAAATGTACTGGAGTCTCATCGCTGAAAAGCCGCATCTTGAGTTAAGTTTGAACCAGCAGCCTTTCAATTACCAGGCAAAGGTATGAACCACAGAGACTGATAACTGCCTGCTTCCCAAATGTGTTTAAAAAACATCTTCAGGGGTGCAACTGGTTAGTGCAGAGGGGCCGTCTGTTGGGGTTATGAGTTCAAGCTTTCTCTCAAGCCCTTTTTTCTCTTACCTGTGTAGTTTGTTTTGCCTAATTCATATACAAAGTGCTACACTAGAAAAAGGAGAGTAAGTTCTAAAATGTAGAGGTGGGTGCATACTTTAGAAACATCCCCCCTGTGCTGCCATTAGTTCCAGCAGATTGTTCACTGGAAGGGCAAATTGATTTCTTTGCTGCTGAGAAAGAGGCCAGGACAGGTCTGTGGGCACCAGGATCTCTCTGCTTCTTCCAGGTCCTTCCCTGCTCCAGTCACTGCTGTAGGAGGATCCTATATGCACTGAGCCTAAACATTTTCCTGGGCCTTCTTAGCATAGTTGGCAGCATGTCAGTCTCATACTCAGTAGGTCCTGAGCTCATACCTCAGAAAAGACAATGGTTTTCTGCTCCCTGCTTCAGATTTTCTAAAGGAAATCAGAGAAAAGAAGCTATAGGAGAGTGGTTCCTAGACACTCTAACACACAGATTTTTCTAAGGCATTAACTTTTCCTTCTCTGTGGAGTTTGTATTCTCCATAGAGCAAAATAAAACAAAAACATGCAAGTCTAAGACTAATACAGTATGAAACTCAATACAGATAAAATCTCACCCTCAGAGATCTTCCAATAAGCTTCTTTTGCAGACTAGACTTATTTCTTGTCTGGGCCCAATCTTTTCACCTGGTATAGTCCTTGTTCCAGCTCAGGTGGTAGCTAGGGGATTTCTCATGACTGCAGCCACCTTTCTTCTGTTCCACCCCCTTAAACAGCTTTGGTACAAGGCAGGAATCTTTTGTCTCTCTCCTGGGGAAAAGCCCCAGGTTTAAGATGGATTCCTGTACCAGGTGACATGGTCACATGCCCTGTGAGACCCCCCCCAAGCCTTCATTGTTCCTGGCCTGACTCACAGATGGTGCAGGACAGAGCCATCTCCAGTCAACTGTCCTGGTTAATGGGAGCCATCAGGAGTCCAAACCACTATTAATGGCCCACACTTTGCATCATTACAACAGGACCTCAGAGTTATAGTTCATATTTCTAGCTTCAGATACAGGAATGATCAGTTCATACAAATAGGCTGAACACACACAGTAGATAATAAGCTTTGTAATGATACTGCACAAGAGACCTTTTGCATGAAGCATGTTCCAGTTACATTATATTCACACTCATTAGCATATTTTCATAAAATCATCAACATCACAGCAGGGAAAGGGTTTTACGGCGGCACCTGGGAGCAGTTGAGTTTCATGTTCATGTTCATGTTCATGTTTCATGTTCATGACATTTCTGTTTGTGATTTTGTTTTGCTTCATATAACTGTGTTTTCTCAGGGACTTGATATTTACCAGGCTAACTAACAGCTAATAACGGGAGACTTCTAAGCAGGGCGTGGGCGAGCAGAAAAGAACTGTAAGAGACGCTGGTTTTCGACCTTGTGTTAGATAAGAATAGAATGCAGATTGTAGCAGAAATTGCTGAGAGAAGTAAGCTATCAGAAAGGAATATGTACAAACAAAATGCAGTTGTTGCTCCTCAGTGTATGTCGCAAAAGGTATAAATGCTTGCCTTAATTGTTTATCTAACCGAGACCTACCTCGG